>NW_023494795.1:45132046-45137478 GCF_904425465.1 Colossoma macropomum | reverse complement strand
CTAACCCTAACCCTAACCCTAACCCTAACCCTAACCCTAACCCTAACCCTAACCCTAACCCTAACCCTAACCCTAACCCTAACCCTAACCCTAACCCTAACCCTAACCCTAACCCTAACCCTAACCCTAACCCTAACCCTAACCCTAACCCTAACCCTAACCCTAACCCTAACCCTAACCCTAACCCTAACCCTAACCCTAACCCTAACCCTAACCCTAACCCTAACCCTAACCCTAACCCTAACCCTAACCCTAACCCTAACCCTAACCCTAACCCTAACCCTAACCCTAACCCTAACCCTAACCCTAACCCTAACCCTAACCCTAACCCTAACCCTAACCCTAACCCTAACCCTAACCCTAACCCTAACCCTAACCCTAACCCTAACCCTAACCCTAACCCTAACCCTAACCCTAACCCTAACCCTAACCCTAACCCTAACCCTAACCCTAACCCTAACCCTAACCCTAACCCTAACCCTAACCCTAACCCTAACCCTAACCCTAACCCTAACCCTAACCCTAACCCTAACCCTAACCCTAACCCTAACCCTAACCCTAACCCTAACCCTAACCCTAACCCTAACCCTAACCCTAACCCTAACCCTAACCCTAACCCTAACCCTAACCCTAACCCTAACCCTAACCCTAACCCTAACCCTAACCCTAACCCTAACCCTAACCCTAACCCTAACCCTAACCCTAACCCTAACCCTAACCCTAACCCTAACCCTAACCCTAACCCTAACCCTAACCCTAACCCTAACCCTAACCCTAACCCTAACCCTAACCCTAACCCTAACCCTAACCCTAACCCTAACCCTAACCCTAACCCTAACCCTAACCCTAACCCTAACCCTAACCCTAACCCTAACCCTAACCCTAACCCTAACCCTAACCCTAACCCTAACCCTAACCCTAACCCTAACCCTAACCCTAACCCTAACCCTAACCCTAACCCTAACCCTAACCCTAACCCTAACCCTAACCCTAACCCTAACCCTAACCCTAACCCTAACCCTAACCCTAACCCTAACCCTAACCCTAACCCTAACCCTAACCCTAACCCTAACCCTAACCCTAACCCTAACCCTAACCCTAACCCTAACCCTAACCCTAACCCTAACCCTAACCCTAACCCTAACCCTAACCCTAACCCTAACCCTAACCCTAACCCTAACCCTAACCCTAACCCTAACCTAACCCTAACCCTAACCCTAACCCTAACCCTAACCCTAACCCTAACCCTAACCCTAACCCTAACCCTAACCCTAACCCTAACCCTAACCCTAACCCTAACCCTAACCCTAACCCTAACCCTAACCCTAACCCTAACCCTAACCCTAACCCTAACCCTAACCCTAACCCTAACCCTAACCCTAACCCTAACCCTAACCCTAACCCTAACCCTAACCCTAACCCTAACCCTAACCCTAACCCTAACCCTAACCCTAACCCTAACCCTAACCCTAACCCTAACCCTAACCCTAACCCTAACCCTAACCCTAACCCTAACCCTAACCCTAACCCTAACCCTAACCCTAACCCTAACCCTAACCCTAACCCTAACCCTAACCCTAACCCTAACCCTAACCCTAACCCTAACCCTAACCCTAACCCTAACCCTAACCCTAACCCTAACCCTAACCCTAACCCTAACCCTAACCCTAACCCTAACCCTAACCCTAACCCTAACCCTAACCCTAACCCTAACCCTAACCCTAACCCTAACCCTAACCCTAACCCTAACCCTAACCCTAACCCTAACCCTAACCCTAACCCTAACCCTAACCCTAACCCTAACCCTAACCCTAACCCTAACCCTAACCCTAACCCTAACCCTAACCCTAACCCTAACCCTAACCCTAACCCTAACCCTAACCCTAACCCTAACCCTAACCCTAACCCTAACCCTAACCCTAACCCTAACCCTAACCCTAACCCTAACCCTAACCCTAACCCTAACCCTAACCCTAACCCTAACCCTAACCCTAACCCTAACCCTAACCCTAACCCTAACCCTAACCCTAACCCTAACCCTAACCCTAACCCTAACCCTAACCCTAACCCTAACCCTAACCCTAACCCTAACCCTAACCCTAACCCTAACCCTAACCCTAACCCTAACCCTAACCCTAACCCTAACCCTAACCCTAACCCTAACCCTAACCCTAACCCTAACCCTAACCCTAACCCTAACCCTAACCCTAACCCTAACCCTAACCCTAACCCTAACCCTAACCCTAACCCTAACCCTAACCCTAACCCTAACCCTAACCCTAACCCTAACCCTAACCCTAACCCTAACCCTAACCCTAACCCTAACCCTAACCCTAACCCTAACCCTAACCCTAACCCTAACCCTAACCCTAACCCTAACCCTAACCCTAACCCTAACCCTAACCCTAACCCTAACCCTAACCCTAACCCTAACCCTAACCCTAACCCTAACCCTAACCCTAACCCTAACCCTAACCCTAACCCTAACCCTAACCCTAACCCTAACCCTAACCCTAACCCTAACCCTAACCCTAACCCTAACCCTAACCCTAACCCTAACCCTAACCCTAACCCTAACCCTAACCCTAACCCTAACCCTAACCCTAACCCTAACCCTAACCCTAACCCTAACCCTAACCCTAACCCTAACCCTAACCCTAACCCTAACCCTAACCCTAACCCTAACCCTAACCCTAACCCTAACCCTAACCCTAACCCTAACCCTAACCCTAACCCTAACCCTAACCCTAACCCTAACCCTAACCCTAACCCTAACCCTAACCCTAACCCTAACCCTAACCCTAACCCTAACCCTAACCCTAACCCTAACCCTAACCCTAACCCTAACCCTAACCCTAACCCTAACCCTAACCCTAACCCTAACCCTAACCCTAACCCTAACCCTAACCCTAACCCTAACCCTAACCCTAACCCTAACCCTAACCCTAACCCTAACCCTAACCCTAACCCTAACCCTAACCCTAACCCTAACCCTAACCCTAACCCTAACCCTAACCCTAACCCTAACCCTAACCCTAACCCTAACCCTAACCCTAACCCTAACCCTAACCCTAACCCTAACCCTAACCCTAACCCTAACCCTAACCCTAACCCTAACCCTAACCCTAACCCTAACCCTAACCCTAACCCTAACCCTAACCCTAACCCTAACCCTAACCCTAACCCTAACCCTAACCCTAACCCTAACCCTAACCCTAACCCTAACCCTAACCCTAACCCTAACCCTAACCCTAACCCTAACCCTAACCCTAACCCTAACCCTAACCCTAACCCTAACCCTAACCCTAACCCTAACCCTAACCCTAACCCTAACCCTAACCCTAACCCTAACCCTAACCCTAACCCTAACCCTAACCCTAACCCTAACCCTAACCCTAACCCTAACCCTAACCCTAACCCTAACCCTAACCCTAACCCTAACCCTAACCCTAACCCTAACCCTAACCCTAACCCTAACCCTAACCCTAACCCTAACCCTAACCCTAACCCTAACCCTAACCCTAACCCTAACCCTAACCCTAACCCTAACCCTAACCCTAACCCTAACCCTAACCCTAACCCTAACCCTAACCCTAACCCTAACCCTAACCCTAACCCTAACCCTAACCCTAACCCTAACCCTAACCCTAACCCTAACCCTAACCCTAACCCTAACCCTAACCCTAACCCTAACCCTAACCCTAACCCTAACCCTAACCCTAACCCTAACCCTAACCCTAACCCTAACCCTAACCCTAACCCTAACCCTAACCCTAACCCTAACCCTAACCCTAACCCTAACCCTAACCCTAACCCTAACCCTAACCCTAACCCTAACCCTAACCCTAACCCTAACCCTAACCCTAACCCTAACCCTAACCCTAACCCTAACCCTAACCCTAACCCTAACCCTAACCCTAACCCTAACCCTAACCCTAACCCTAACCCTAACCCTAACCCTAACCCTAACCCTAACCCTAACCCTAACCCTAACCCTAACCCTAACCCTAACCCTAACCCTAACCCTAACCCTAACCCTAACCCTAACCCTAACCCTAACCCTAACCCTAACCCTAACCCTAACCCTAACCCTAACCCTAACCCTAACCCTAACCCTAACCCTAACCCTAACCCTAACCCTAACCCTAACCCTAACCCTAACCCTAACCCTAACCCTAACCCTAACCCTAACCCTAACCCTAACCCTAACCCTAACCCTAACCCTAACCCTAACCCTAACCCTAACCCTAACCCTAACCCTAACCCTAACCCTAACCCTAACCCTAACCCTAACCCTAACCCTAACCCTAACCCTAACCCTAACCCTAACCCTAACCCTAACCCTAACCCTAACCCTAACCCTAACCCTAACCCTAACCCTAACCCTAACCCTAACCCTAACCCTAACCCTAACCCTAACCCTAACCCTAACCCTAACCCTAACCCTAACCCTAACCCTAACCCTAACCCTAACCCTAACCCTAACCCTAACCCTAACCCTAACCCTAACCCTAACCCTAACCCTAACCCTAACCCTAACCCTAACCCTAACCCTAACCCTAACCCTAACCCTAACCCTAACCCTAACCCTAACCCTAACCCTAACCCTAACCCTAACCCTAACCCTAACCCTAACCCTAACCCTAACCCTAACCCTAACCCTAACCCTAACCCTAACCCTAACCCTAACCCTAACCCTAACCCTAACCCTAACCCTAACCCTAACCCTAACCCTAACCCTAACCCTAACCCTAACCCTAACCCTAACCCTAACCCTAACCCTAACCCTAACCCTAACCCTAACCCTAACCCTAACCCTAACCCTAACCCTAACCCTAACCCTAACCCTAACCCTAACCCTAACCCTAACCCTAACCCTAACCCTAACCCTAACCCTAACCCTAACCCTAACCCTAACCCTAACCCTAACCCTAACCCTAACCCTAACCCTAACCCTAACCCTAACCCTAACCCTAACCCTAACCCTAACCCTAACCCTAACCCTAACCCTAACCCTAACCCTAACCCTAACCCTAACCCTAACCCTAACCCTAACCCTAACCCTAACCCTAACCCTAACCCTAACCCTAACCCTAACCCTAACCCTAACCCTAACCCTAACCCTAACCCTAACCCTAACCCTAACCCTAACCCTAACCCTAACCCTAACCCTAACCCTAACCCTAACCCTAACCCTAACCCTAACCTAACCCTAACCCTAACCCTAACCCTAACCCTAACCCTAACCCTAACCCTAACCCTAACCCTAACCCTAACCCTAACCCTAACCCTAACCCTAACCCTAACCCTAACCCTAACCCTAACCCTAACCCTAACCCTAACCCTAACCCTAACCCTAACCCTAACCCTAACCCTAACCCTAACCCTAACCCTAACCCTAACCCTAACCCTAACCCTAACCTAACCCTAAC
>NW_023494795.1:45102046-45127046 GCF_904425465.1 Colossoma macropomum | reverse complement strand
TTCCCAATATGCAAATGGTCACAAAACCAAATCTTCAAACGCTAATAACTCCAAAACGATGCCATTTACGGACACGGGGTTTTTTGCTAATAAAAGCTGGTACTCTGAAGAACAATTCTACAACATAAAAATACAAGAGTTCACCGCGATGGATTTTACCACAGCCAAGATCCAAATCCCCCAGAAAACCACAATGCTGATAGATGGGGTGAGCGCCTCTGGTAGAAGCTTGACGAATCCCTGCACCTAAACGGTGGAGGGACCAGTCCGCCATTGGTGTACAACCCCAAATAGGGGATCCAAAGCGGTAGAAGCTTGGTATCTTTCCGGAAATATTTCAGCGTTGGACCACACCGGCCTGGAATTCGAAGGAAAGCTATCCGCCGGCTTGGACCTCCGCCCAAGACTGTCTGGGAGGTGACGTATTGCACGGGACCTACCTTCCCGGGTCTTGGAGTCAGCCACCTGGCAACGGGTGGTTGGGGCACGGTTTCCGGTCCTGGTTTTCTACCCGTCGCTCGGGGAGACTAACTGGGATAGGCCCAAATTCTCAGACCTTGTCTGGCTGACCTGGGCAACCTAGCGGTGTTAACGAAGGGTCAGTTGGGCAAGGGGTAAGTATTCAGCCTCTCTGGGTCCACTAGGACAGCACGCAGGGAAGGTGGTCTGGGGCAAACAGATCTTAAATGAGCGCCCAGTCTTCTATCAGCACACACACCACAGTTAACAATAAAAAATCCAACTTTGTAAAAAGCAAAAAAGGCTAAAAATAGCGTTCTTAAAAATACAACAGCATTTATCTATAAAACCACTGCATTAGCTTTTATACAATATAATACTTTAAAAATAAATAACTGATTTGGGCATGGGACACAAGCCTGGGCTTGATCAACCTATGGCTGGCCGCCTCAGATGAGGGTGTATAGTGTTTAAAGGCCGAAACACCTGATGACTCTGGGGTACACTACTGATGATGTGTCCTAAAATTCCTAAAATTCATTAATCTACTCTACCACACCTGTTCGTTCTCTGACTTGCGGTCGTGGGAAGGAGAATGAATAGGTGAAAAACATAGGCCAAGCCAGGTCTTGAGGGTGCCCTGCTCAGTCTAGTGGCGCATCCCTCTCTTCACCTCTTTGTTCTTTGCCTTGCGATGCAGTTGGAAGAATCAAACATGAATCAAACATAAATACAAACCTAATGCAACTGTCAACTTGCAACAATTTTCCAATAAATTAATAAATAAAAGGAAATTTACTCCTGGACAGAGGGACTGGAAGGCCCGATGGCATTGCTTAACAAGCGGCGGCCCGTGCATTACCCTTGATCTTCCTATCCAACCACAATTGTCTGATGACAGTTGATGGGGGAAGTCATTGTATGTTCCCCTAACCTAACCCTAACCCTAACCCTAACCTAACCCTAACCCTAACCCCTAACCCTAAACCCTAATACCTAAACCTAACCTTAGCCCTAAACCTAAACCTAAACACTAAAGCCTAACACTTACCTTGGCTCTAAACCTAACCTTAGCTCTAAATCTAACCTTAAACCCTACCCTAAAAGCCCAACCATAACCTAGGGCCTAAACCAAACCTCTGGCCTGGCCTTAACCCAATCCTAAGCATAAGCCCACCTTGAGTCTAAAACATGGCCTTAAGCCTAAGCATAGCATTGACCCTAACCATAAGGCCCCAAACAGAACCTAGGGCCTAAACCAAACCTCTGGCCTAGCCCTAACCCAAGCCTAACCATAAGTCTACCTTGGGCCTGAACCTGATGTTAAGCCTAAGTACAGCACTAGCCCTAACTCTAAAACCCCAAACATAACCTAGGGCCTAAACCAAACCTCTACCCTAACTCCCCCCCACCCAATCTGTGTGTGCGAGTTGCTTCCTGTCATAGGGAGCCATTCTATCAAATAAGCCAACAAAACCAGGACCTTGTCTGGCTGACTTGGGCAACCTAGCGGTGTTAACGAAGGGTCAGTTGGGCAAGGGGTAAGTATTCAGCCTCTCTGGGTCCACTAGGACAGCACGCAGGAAAGGTGGTCTGGGGCAAACAGATCTTAAATTAATGCCCAGTCTTCTATCAGCACACACCACACCACAGAACATGTGGCAGTTTACAATTAAAATTCACCTTTATAAAGACAAAAGCTAAAAATAGCATTCTCAAAAATACAACAGCATTTGTCAAAAAAAATGCATTAGCTTATACAATATAATACCTCAAAATTAAATTATTGATTTGGGCATGAGACACAAGCCTGGGCTTGATCAACCTATGGCTTGCCGCCTCAGATAAGGGTGTATAGTGTTTAAAGGCCGAAACACCCGATGACTCTGGGGTACACTACTGATGATGTGTCCTAAAATTCATTAATATACTGTATCACACCTGTTCTCTGACTTGCTGTTGTGGGAAGGAGAATGAATAGGTGAAAAACATAGGCTAAGCCAGGCCTTGAGGGTGCCCTGCTCAGTCTAGTGGCGCATCCCTCTCTTCACCTGTTTGTTCTTTGCCTCGCGATGTGTTTGGAAAAATTAAATATAAATACAACTACATCTACTAGGAACAATTTTCAAAAAATAATAATAATAACAATAATAATTATTAATAATAATAATAATAATAATAATAATAATAATAATAATAAAAATAAATAAATAACCCAAACCCTAACCCCCCAAACATGACCTAGGGCCTAAACTAAACACCTGGCCTAACTCTAACCCAATCCTAAGCGTAAGCCCACCTTGAGCCTAAAACATGATCTTAAGAGACAGAGTTAAATGTGTGTCTGTTTATTAGGAGGAATAACATTGGCATGCTCAGCTAAAGCATTTGGGAAATGGAGACTGAAACTGTGGAGCAATGACACTCTGATAAACAGCAGGGGGTGCTCTCACAGTATTCACAACTTACAGTTTATCACACTTTAGTTCTGTTTGGCCTTTTTTAAGACTAACCCTAAATTAAGATCAGATTTGATTCTGTAATATGAATCTGTGAATAATCTGATTTTGACCTGTCAGATCTGAACTCAGTACTATAGAGAGGAAGTTTCTGTGATATGGACTCTAAAACTCCACATATTCAGTTCCAGGACTGAGCACTGGATCTTAAGAACAAAAATCAGGCACCTTAAACAGTCTTCCTGATCAGCTGCAAGTGTCAGTAATTATCTGAAGGTGACATTGTCACACCTGAGGCCTCCTGATTCAGTGCAGCATGATGTGAATTAAAATCTGTTTACAGTTAAATGTCTGTGAATTTTTTTTTATTCTGAACATTTACAGTTACATCAGTTGGGCAGGTAAACAAGTAAACAGCCAGGCTGTACAAGCAGCTTCTCTCACAGCAGATAAACAACCACTCTCTAGAGAACAACACACACACACACTCAGTACATTCCCTGAAGAGTGCATGCACACACACACACAGAGATCTCATTCACAAAACAAGGATGGCTGTACCACTGTAACGCTTTCTAACAGACCGCTGTACAGTAGTAAGAATAATAACAATAATAATAGTAATAATAATACTCCTGCTAAACTGCAGTGTGAAGGACATTTAGACAGAATGAAACGATTCTCTTTCTATTTTTTTGGAATTTCTTCAGTGATTTCCTGCTCGGTAAGTGAATAAAAACTGAAAATATTAACAGTAGTTCAGTGATTCTTTGATGGATGTTTATGTGTCATCGATTTGGAGTGATTTAAATAATGAATTATTTATGCAGAACTTCCTGTGATCAGTTTCTCTCTGAGATGCAGAAACAGGAACTCGTTCAGACTGACAGATTAAAGGATCAGCCACATACAGGTGGTCTCTGATCCAGCTGAGCTTTAAGACCAACTTTAAACTCCAGGTGAGAACCAACTTTTTTTTAGCTGTAGGAAAGCCTTACAGATCTGTTGTTACATTAAGGTATATTAATATTAATGTTGTATTTTTTATATAAAGGAAAATATCGTTGAGAAGATAGATTAAATCTGCAGATTGTGTTTATGGGAAACTGACTGTAATGTTTTTGTGCTGATTGTTATCATGACAGATCACAGAATGCCATTAGCTTCCTTGCAGAATGCTGTTAGCATTAGCAACACTCTTGATGGTCCAGCGCCCCCAAATGGTCATTGTGTTCATACTGGGCGGTTCCATCATCATCTTCTTCATGTACCTGAAACCGACCATTCACTCTCAAACTGCCCAAAGCTTTAACGATCTTATTAATGAGGTAATTCCAGATTCCTTCCGTCAACAAACTGATCATATAGTGCTGGTTGTTGTCGCTCCTGCATGCCCCACTCTCCACTCTCTCTGGGTGGGAACTCTGGTCCTCCTCCCCATCACCTCAGTGTGCTGCTTATCAAAGTGAGCATTTGTTAGCTAATGCAACAGAATTAGCAGTTAGCGTTCTCCTCCAAGCATGTTGAGTTAGAAACAACTCAAAATGATGCCATGGAACTTCATATGACTTTGAGGAAGAACATGCTGGCCTTCACTCTTCTAGTGCTGGCAGCACTGTGTGATTGGAGGAGACCAAGTAAGTAGGTGGAATTGGACATGATGACAGGAAATTGGAAAAAAAAATGTTGGATGTTTTTGAAAATGCAAAAAAAAAATATGTATCTACTCTTCTCAGGTTAAGACCTCCAGGGGACTAAACCAAGACCAGGCAGGGCTAAACACAGACTGGGAGGGGCCTAACCCAAAGAAGGCGGGGCCAATCACAGACCGATTAGGGCCAAAGCAGGCAGGGCGAAACCAAGAGCATGTGGAGTTAAACACTGAACAGATGGAGTTACTTCCTAAAAGGGCAGAGCTACACCCTGAACAGGCGGAGTTTAACTCTAAAAGGGCGGAGCCAAACCCTGAACAGGCAGATTTAAACTATAAAAGGGCGGAACTAAACACTGAACAGGCGGAGTCAAACTCTAAAAGGGCGGAGCCAAACCGTGAACAGGCAAATTTAAACCCTGAATGGGTAGAGTTCAACACTGAACAGGTGGAGTTAATCCCTAAAAGGGTGGAGCTAAATGGTGAACAGGCTAATTTAAACCCTGAACGGGCGGAGTTAAACCCAGAGCAGGCAGAGCTGAACCCTGAACGGGCAGAGCTAAATGATGAACAGGCAGATTTAAACCCTGAACAGGTGGAGTTAATCCCTAAAAGGGTGGGGCTAAACCCTGAGCAGGCGGAGTTGAACCCGCAGCTGACAGTGGTTCTGGTGTGGCTGTGGCCGTTCGGTCAGTCGTTTGAGCTGGACGTCTGCAGCAGTTTGTTCAGAATTGAGGGCTGTTTATTAACGGCGGACCGTGAGCTGTTTAACCGCTCGGCCGGAGTGGTCATCCACCACCGTGACATCAGCCCAGATTTATCTAACCTGCCCCGTCTCCCCCGCCCCGCCCACCAGAAGTGGATCTGGATGAACCTGGAGTCGCCCTCACATTCACCCAGAATTCCCGGGCTGGAGAAGCTCTTCAATGTGACGCTGAGTTACCGCGCCGACGCCGATATCTACGTTCCGTATGGCTCCGTCATCTTCAAACAGGAAGAGGAAGAGTTTATTTTAGCGAATAAAACCGAGCTGGTGTGCTGGATAGTCAGTAACTGGAACCCGAATCACGCGCGGGTGAGATATTACAGTGAGCTGCGTAAACACGTCCGCGTCCACGCGCTCGGTCACGCCTTCGGTCACTCAGTCTCCAGTGAAGATTTATCCTCCACTATAGCCAGCTGTAAATTCTACCTGGCCTTCGAAAACTCCGCCCACAGAGATTACATCACCGAGAAACTGTTTAGAGCTTTAGCTTTTGGCTCCGTGCCAATCGCCCTGGGCACGTCCCGGAAAAACTACGAGAACTTCGTACCCGGAGACGCTTTCATTCATGTTGACGATTTTCTGTCCCCGAAAGATCTGGCTGACCACCTGCAGCTGCTGGACAAAACTAACGAACTCTACTTGCGTTACTTCGTCTGGAGGCGAGATTTTACCGTGAAAATGTCCCATTTCTGGGCCGAACACACCTGTCGCACCTGCGAATACCTAAAAAATCACAAAGAGTTCAAAACCTTTAATCACCTTGACACCTGGTTTTGGGATTAACACACACATCAGCCTGTAACCATGGCAACCTTCAAAGCAAATAGTTCAGATCTTATTCGATCATCCAGTTACATTGAACAAATTGATTTAATTAAAACAAAAGAGAAGAAAATAGTTTTCTTTGTTTGATTAATGAAGTTTTATTAGTGCTCTGAATCAGG
The DNA here is from genome assembly GCF_904425465.1 of Colossoma macropomum. NCBI lineage: Eukaryota > Metazoa > Chordata > Actinopteri > Characiformes > Serrasalmidae > Colossoma > Colossoma macropomum. The sequence continues at coordinate 45,120,767 of NW_023494795.1, read as the reverse complement.
AAGTTCTGATTCTGAAAGTTTTTAAATGTTTTTTATTTTTTTTTATTTTAAGTGTTTTTACTCAAAGAAAACATGTTTTAATGGTATTTTACTGAATTTAAACACTTTTAGAATTTTACAGATTTTTTTTCTGCATCATTTGTGTTCCTTTTTGTGTATTTATTTATTTACTATTTTAAATTTCTTTCACTAATAAAAAAGATCAATCTACAGAATTAAATAATTGTATGAAGAATTCTGTTATGTAGGAATGTTATACTTATAATGTTTTAATGTTAAAATTATATTATATTAAAGTAAAATCTGCAGTCTTTATTTATCTATTTATTTATTTTAATATAATATTTGTGCCCTGGTGTGTTATTGAGGTGATTATAGAAAACAAAAGCACTGTTTAATTTGTGTTATACTTATTTTACATTTATTATTCAATTTATAATTTGATTTAAATATAATAATTACATTTGAAATTAAATGCACTATTTCTGTTTCAGATGCAGCATATTTGTTGACATATTTACTACATTTATCAGAATTACTAACGATAAGAATAAAAAACAAACTCCTATATTTAAAAAAAAAAACAAATAAATCAATAAAGCTGCTGTATTTGTGAGCTGTGGCTCATATTAAAGAACAGAACAGGGTTTAAATACATGCTGAGCGTTTTTCATTTTAAATTTATTTATTACTGCGCAGGAAAATGTGGGCAGAAATCCAGGGTTGGGGATTTGTGTCCCTGCCGGCTCGCCGTACTGCGCGCTCCGAACGCTGACGTGGGGGCTGGTGACGGGGCGCGTTCCAATCCGCGCTGCGCACTGCTGCTTAACTAGCGCAGATCCTGAACTGCCCTCGCGGTCCAGTGACGGTTCCGTTTAGAGCACTGAAGGCACAGTTTGAGCGCTAGAATTAGATTCAGGGCTAGAACGACGGAGTTAAAGCTAGAACAACGGAGTAAAGCTAGAACACTAGTTGTAGTTAGACCACTAGAGCACATATCAGGACGCGCCCGAGTTTAGCGTTACAGTGAGTGTTAGGTTCGGGCTTGGGCTCGTTAAACTGGACCCAGCAAAGCCGGACAAGCCCAGCACGGCCGGACCTGCACAGCTGTCCCACAGAAGCACCTTTCTCAGTTTAACCCGCCGGAGCTGCACTGATGGCGGACTGGGAGGAGATCAGGAGACTCGCCGCCGACTTTCAGAGAGCGCAGTTCGCAGATTCAGCGCAGCGGTGAGAAAAAAACACGCAGATCATCAGAGTTTAACTGGGTTAACTGGTTTCTAATGGGCTGTTTTACTGCAGCAGATTATTAATAAACAGAAGTGTGAACTGTGCGCTTACGGCTACTGTTAGCTTTAGCTTCGAAGCCCAAGTTGGTTTCTGATTCGCCTTCTCATTCGAATTTTCCGTTCCACCTTAAATGCCGAGGTACCAGAATGTAACTGCTGGAGCATTTAAGGTGGAACGGAAAATTCCGTAATTCAGATGTTCTTTTCTGCACGTTCTGCATCAGTGCTGCTAGTGATGATTATTACACTACAATATAACGTTATATTATTTAATAATCCATACAGGAATCTGATAATCGGGTTTCAGATATGTGACATATTATCATAGATTAATTTGTCTTGTATCCAACCCATTGGTCATATATGTGACACAGAGCCGGAAGATTAATTGTTTTAATATTGAAATCACAATTTGAGTGCAGTAAAGCAGTGATGTCAGTTTTTACAGCTCTACATTATCAAAACGCTGTCTTTAGTTTTAACTTTAAGACTTCGAACTTTATAACTCAGAGCTTCTGAACTGCCTGTAGATAAACTAGACCTATCAGAGGCAACCAAACCTTCATGTGTTGTCTCATCACAACTACAACTAACTGGCAGACTGGCGCTGCGCTCAGGGGTCAAGCCTCAGCAGAAAAAGTGGATATTTTGGTCTTTGTGGCAAAAAAACAGGCCTGAATCTCAATTTATATAAAATAATCATAATTTAAATTTAATTTGCAATATTAGTCAGAAAAATCACAATTAGATATTTTCCCCAAATTGTTCAGCCTTAATGTGACACATTTTAGTTCATATGAAATTGGCCATTTTTTAAAATATGGGACATATATTTCAGCCATGCATCAATACCCCATACAGCATCATACACAGAGTATACGACAGGAAATATTACTCATGTCGGAGCTTCATGTTATACAATATAAGGTTTTTAGTTTTTTTCACACGTCTTAATAAAGTGGACATTTTTGTAGTGGCTGCAGAACTAAACTCTAAATACAAGCTCTGCAGTAAAAGCATTAAACTATGAAATTGATGAAAATATTGTCTCCTGACACATTTAAATAAATATTCATGTGTAATAATATACCATGTTATGCTTTATGGTATATTGTTCGATTGTGTAGTTTGTATATAGGTTGTGAGTGTTCAGTCCAGTAATGATGAGGTTTTGTACGCAGAATTTGTCATTTGAGATTTTTGGGGCAGATCAGCATTTTCTGTTCCTAGCTCAGAGAAGAAGAAAAGTTGTCCCAGCTGACTGACTGAATTTGGGGGATTATCCTTTTTATTGGTAGACCTTTATTTGCCTGTACAGACCCTGAATGACAACAGATACCTTTATTAGGGTGTGTGTGTGTGTGTGTGTGTGTGTGTGTGGTGTGTTTGTATTGTGTATGGTGTGTGTATGTGCTGTGTGTGTGTGTGTGTGTGTGTGTGTATGTGCTGTGTGTGTGTGTGTGTATGTGCTGTGTGTGTGTTGTGTATGTGCTGTGTGTGTGTTTGTGTGTGTGTGTGTTTCAGGCTCTCTGAGAGGAACTGTATTGAAATCGTAGCGAACCTGGTTCTGGAGAAGAAGCTGGACGTGGTTCACACTCTGGATGGTAAAGAGTACATCACCCCCCCTCAAATCAGCCGCGAGATCAGAGACGAGCTCTACACACATGGAGGTAAACAGGGGGACGGGGGGAGTCGGGGGGGTCTTGATAACCGATTCTTTCCTACCTTTTGATAAAAGAACCTGTAATGAATCACATCGAACCCTGCATTCACACCAGCAGGTAGCACGTTGTGCACGTTGCCCCGAGTTTGTCTCGTGCGGGTCCGAGGATTCTCGCACTGTTTAATATTTTTTCTAAAAATCGTTATTGAATGTGTATCTTTAATTAAATTTTAATTGAATTAAATCATTAAAATAAATTAATTTAAATTAGTTGTGCTTAAAAGTGTAAATGATAAGTTTTACGGTCAGTTCTGTTCCCAACTAAAATAAAGATATTTGGAGGGAAATAAGCCGTATAGGTACGAGACCCAGTCAGGCGGTGCCTGGATCGATGGAGTGGATTATATATTTTAGTTGTTGACTCTGTATTTCAATGCTAGGCCTCTGAGATCCTCCAGTCAAGGGTTCTTAGTGTTCTCAGGGACTAAGTGGAACTGAAAGAGTGACGGTGCTTTTGCAGTTCTCTCTTAGAAATCAGACTCACTGGGTCTAAACAGCTGTTTAAAAAAGGCTTTCAATGTTCAGCAAGTCTGACATTAACGTTGTGTTCTTCGTTTAAAGGGAGGATCAACATTGTGGAACTCCAGAAGGTCAGTTTTTATTCGGATGTTGTGATTATTTTGATCTATTTGAGTGTCAGTTTGAAGATTGTAAGCAGCTTCTTTTCTGATTCTGTTTGTGATTTTTCTGACAGATTATTAATGTTGACCTGGTTCACATAGAGAAACAAGCAAACGACGTTTCCAAACAGGACCGAGGAACTCGCCTGATTCTGGGACAACTCATAGACGAGTGAGGGGGCTTTACACTAGAGTCGCTCGTAGACGAGCGGGGGGGGGGTTACTTAGAGCCGCAGTTTGTTTGTTTGTTTGTGTGTTTGTTTATTTAGTGGGTTGCTGAACAGCGTTTTGAATCTGTTTCATGTCATCATGCAGGTAAATCTGTATGTGAACGTGTTTTTAAATCGTCTCCTGCAGGAAGTATCTGGACCAGCTTGCAGAAGAAGTGAATGATAAACTGCAGGAAGTGGGTCAGATCAACATCGCAGAACTCTGTAAAACCTACGACCTGCCAGGAGAGTTTTTAACCGAGGTGAATTGACGCTCACTGTGTTTCTACCCTGTATCACTGCTATCAGGGAATGATGTCACAAATTAGACTGTGTTAGCATCGCTGCTAATGATGCTAACGTTAGCTGTCGTCAGTGAATAATAATCTTTATTAATTATTACTTTAAGTTTTTTCTGAAAGTCAGTTTTTCAGTAGCTGCAGCTCAAAACACGGTGCTGTAATATTTGGAGTAGAAGCTCCTCAATAATACAAAGTACAGAGCTTCGCTTATTACGACCATAATGATGTTAATTATAATAATTATAATAATCTCTCTCTCTCTCTCTCTCTCTCTCTCTCAGGAGCTGTATGGGCGAGTTGGGCGAGTGATTGATGGTCAGGTGGACGAGTTTAAACGAGGTGTGATCTTCACTCAGGCTTTCATCAGCCGACACACAGCCCGAATACGGGGGCTCTTCAGCGCCCTCACCAGGTCAGATGTTTATATATTCAGTGAAAAAGTACATTTTAAAATTTAAAGCTAACTTTATTTGCCTTTAATCTGTTGTAAAATGTTTGTAAAGTTCTGACAACTCTGCAATTTGTTTATGAACTGAATTACACTAACAAGCACTACACGTTGGTTTGTTTGTTTGTTTTAGGCCTACACCAGTCAGCACTCTGATCACTCTTTACGGCTTTCAGGAGAATCTGTTATACTGTGAGTATCTGGTGATAATGTACAGTTAAAGTTCAGATCCTGTAGCCAAAGGTTCCTGAATCTGCTCCAGTGTGCAGGTTCTCCAGGACCAGGATTGGGTTCCACTGCAGTGTCCAATAAAAATGATTAATTTTTTACTGTTGTCACATATCAAATTAAAACACTGTTATTATTTCAGATATGAATATTGTAATTAGCAGGATCACTAAACAGGCAGCATTAAATGATTTCTGATTGGTCTAAAGTGATGCGCATACAGTTGACTGTATACTTTGTGGTCTGTGGTGATCTGTACTCACGTGACTGAACGAAGAGTCTAATGATAAATTATGTGATATAAACTCTTTTTTAGTCATGTTTTGATGGAATGAAAATAAATGTTTGTGTTAAACAAACATACAGAGTGATGTTAATACTCAGATAATATTAGTACTCAGGTGGGACATCAATCAGTCAATTTAAGATTACGTGATAAGAACACAGAACACAGCCCGTAAGAACCTGCAGCTCTGAGGGTCTTTACACTTCGTTTGTTTGTTCAGCGGTTCTGGAGGAGTTGGTGAACACCGGCCGGTTGAAGGGGGCTGTAGTCGGGGGTCGGCAGGATAAAGCTGTTTACATTCCAGAAATTTACTCAAAAACACAAAACGCCTGGATCGACTCCTTCCTCAAACAGAATGGATACCTGGGTAAAAACATCACCTCTGACCTTTTACCTCCAGCAGACTTCACCTTTAACCTCAACACACTAGCACACACACACCATATATATAATAATAATGTGTGTGTATCTGGTTGTATGTGGTTGTGTGTGTGTGTGTGTGTGTGTGTGTGTGTGTATGTGTGTGTGTGGTTGTGAATGTATGTATGTGGTTTGTGTGTGTGTGTGTGTGTGTGGTTGTGAATGTATGTATGTGGTTGTGTGTGTGTGTGTGTGTGGTTGTGAATGTATGTATGTGGTTGTGTGTGTGTGTGTGTGTGTGTGTGTGGTTGTGAATGTATGTATGTGGTTGTGTGTGTGGTTGTGTGTGTGTCTGTGTGTGTGTGGGTGCAGAGTTCGAGGCGCTGTCCCGTTTGGGAATTCCTGACCCGGTGAGCTACATTAAGAAACGTTTTAAGTCCAGTAAGCTGCTGTTTCTGAAGGCTGCGTGTGTCGGTCCGGAGATCATCGCTCAGCTGGAGGCATCGGTGGAGGAGGCGGTCAGTTCGCACACCTGGGTCGACCTGCAGGTACCTTTACACTGTTCACACTGTTCTCACTGTTCACTATTCAAACTATTCACACGGATCACTATTCAGTATTTATTTACTGTTCACATTGTTGACTTTTCACGTTATTCACACTGATCACTTTTTACACTGTTCAGAATTCAGTATTCACAATGATCACTATTCACTGTTCACTGTTCACCATTCACAATATTGAGTAATCACTGTTTTCACCATTCACACTTTACTATTCACATTATTGACGTTTCACACTGTTCATCATTCACTCTGAAAAAGGTGCAATACTGGTGTATATTAACGTATATGTTCAGAGTTTAATATGTATATATGTTTTTATTTACTATTTATTCATTTCTGTGTTTAAGTACTACAAGGGGCTACGCACATAAGATTTTCACTCGCCTTTGCACCTGTGAAAATGTGATGTGACAATAAACGTGATATGACTTTAGTCACTATTCACATTATCCACTATTCACACTGTTTACACTGTACACTATTCACACTAGTCACTTTTCATAAACTGTTAACTCTGTTTTCACTGTTCATACTACATTAACTATTTGCTATTCAGACTGTTTTTACTGTTAACACTTCACTATTCAGGCTGTTCTCATTATTCACAGTTTCCACTATTTACTGTTCACACTATTTACGATTCATACTACTCGCGCACTGCGCCGGCACAGCCCCGCCCACTCTCACTGCACCGTCACATCCCCGCCCACTCTCACTGCACCGTCATAGCCCCACCCACTCTCACTGCACCGTCAGAGCCCCACCCACTCTCACTGCACCGTCATAGCCCCGCCCACTCTCATTGCATCGTCACAGCCCCGCCCACTCTCACTGCACCGTCATAGCCCCGCCCACTCTCACTGCACCGTCAGAGCCCCACCCACTCTCACTGCACCATCACATCCCCGCCCACTCTCACTGCACCGTCACATCCCCGCCCACTCTCACTGCACCGTCACATCCCCGCCCACTCTCACTGCACCGTCACATCCCCGCCCACTCTCACTGCACCGTCACAGCCCCACCCACTCTCACTGCACCGTCACATCCCCGCCCACTCTCACTGCACCGTCATAGCCCCGCCCACTCTCACTGCACCATCACATCCCCGCCCACTCTCACTGCACCGTCACATCCCCGCCCACTCTCACTGCACCGTCAGAGCCCCACCCACTCTCACTGCACCGTCACATCCCCACCCACTCTCACTGCACCATCACATCCCCGCCCACTCTCACTGCACCGTCACATCCCCGCCCACTCTCACTGCACCGTCATAGCCCCACCCAACTAGTTATAATTATTTACTTATTAAACAAAAAAAATAGTTTGCCTTTGTAAGATAAAATGTAAATGTGTCGTTAATGTTATTTTTCCTTCTCAGTGACCGGTTCATCACAATGTTGATGAATTTTTATTATTTTATAATTATTATTTTTTTTAATAAAGTGTGATTGCTCTAGATGTGTTTAACAGTAGCCCCACCCCTTCCTGTAACTCCCCCCCTCTCAGCCGGTGTTGCCCAGCTGCCTGTCGGAGGAGGATTCGGAGCTGCTGATTGGTCAGGTTCTGCGTACGCTGGGCGCTCAGTCCACTGCAAGAATCCTCGGCAGCGCCGCCGTCAGTGAGAAGTTCATCATTGACTGCGTGGCGCTGTTTGATGACATCATGCAGCTGAAGGCACAGAAGGTGGGATTTCTGTAGGTTCTTCAAAGAGACCGACTATAGACGCCACCCAAACCCTGAGTAACGTGTGTGTGTGTGTGTCCCTCTGCGTGTGTCTGTGTGTGTGCGCGTGGGTGTGTGTGTCCCTCTGCGTGTGTCTGTGTGTGTGTGTGTATGTATGTGTGTATGTATGTGTGTGTGTATGTGTGTGTGTGTGTGTGTGTGTGTGTGTGTGTGTGGGTGTGTGCAGGAGGTGAAGAATAACCCAGTGTTCTTGATCACTGAGGAGGATCTAAGAGCTTCAGCACTGCTGGAAAACAGCACCTCGTCTAAGAAAGACAAACGAGAGGAACGCAGGAAAAAAGCTTCAGGTGATTAAATCTCTGAAAAGGCTCTGCTGATCAGTAACTCAATCATAATTATATTCTTCTCTATGTGCTTTAAAGGCATAATAACGTTATCTAGAACATTTACTTTATCAGAAACTTCTCTTTTATATGCTCTGCGATGCAGGACTTCAGTTACAGACTGTAGGATCTGCTAAAGTTCAGTTTGTGTAATTCGTCTTTCATCAGCGGTCAGTTTCTGACCTCAGAGCCGCTCCCACTCCCAGTTTATCAGTGACACTGACGTGTGTGTGTGTGTGTGTGTGTGTGTCTGTGTGTGTGTGTGTGTGTGTCTGTGTGTGTGTGTGTGTGTGTCTGTGTGTGTGTGTGTGTGTCTGTCTGTGTGTGTGTGTGTGTCTCTGTGTATGTGTGTGTCTGTGTATGTGTGTGTGTGTCTCTGTGTATGTGTGTGTGTATGTGTGTGTGTGTCTCTGTGTATGTGTGTGTGTATGTGTGTGTGTGTGTCTGTGTGTGTGTGTCTGTGTGTGTGTCTGTGTGTGTCTGTGTGTCTGTGTGTCTGTGTGTGTGTGTCTGTGTGTGTGTGTGTGTCTGTGTGTGTCTGTGTGTGTCTGTGTCTGTGTCTGTGTCTGTGTGTCTGTGTCTGTGTGTGTGTGTGTGTGTGTGTGTGTGTGTGTGTGTGTGTGTGTCTGTGTGTGTGTCTGTGTGTGTCTGTGTGTGTGTGTCTGTGTGTCTGTGTGTGTGTGTGTGTCTGTGTGTGTGTGTGTGTGTGTGTCTGTGTGTGTGTCTGTGTCTGTGTCTGTGTGTCTGTGTCTGTGTCTGTGTCTGTGTGTGTGTGTGTCTGTGTCTGTGTGTGTGTGTGTCTGTGTGTGTCTGTGTCTGTGTCTGTGTGTGTGTGTCTGTGTCTGTGTGTCTGTGTGTGTGTGTGTGTGTGTGTGTGTGTGTGTGTGTGTGTGTGCACGCAGAGGGCAGTGGCAGCATGAGAGCCGGTGGAGGAGGAAATGCTCGAGAGATCCGAATCAGAAAAACCAAAAAGAAGAACCGAAGAGACGAAGAGAGTGACGAGGAGACGGACACCTCACACAGTAACACCACACACACCACACACAGTAAACACTACACACACCACACACAGTAACACCACACACAGTAAACACTACACACACCACACACAGTAAAAACCACACAGTAAACAGTAAAAACCACACACTGTAAACACTGCACACGCTAAACACAGCAAACAGTAAACACCGCACACGCTACACACAGTAACACCACACACTACACACAGTAAACACCGCACACAGTAAACACTGCACACGCTACACACAGTAAATACTACACACAGACCATACACAGTACACACCACACACAATAAACACCACACACAGTAAACACTGCACACGCTACACACAGTGAACACTACACATAGTAAACACCACACACAGTTAACACCACCCACAGTAAACACTACATACAGTAAACGCCACACACTACACACAGTAAGCACCGCACACAGTAAACACTACACACCACACACAGTAAACATCACAAACACCGCACCCAGTAAACACCACACACAGTAAACACTACATACACCACACACAGTAAACACTACATACACCACACAGAGTAAACACTGCACACAGTAAACACTACACACACCACACACAGTACACACCACACACAGTAAACACTACACACAGTATACACTACACACACTACACAGCAATGACTGTTGCAGCCAAGCGCTCTCTCTCTCTTTTGCCCAGCGTCTGGACATTTATATGTAACTCTAATATTATATATACTGTTTTCTCTAATAAATGTCTGTAATCTAATGTCTTCAAAAAGAATTTAAAGAATCAAAGAATATCAATGAAAAAGGATAAAAAGAAATGAAAAATATTTCAGCTGAGTTCTTGTGGAAGGAAGGAAAAGGCCTTCGATTTATTGAGCATCAAATGGCAAGATGGTTCCCAGTCAACCACACTGCGAATATCATCTCAAAACATCCCTCTTTACTCCTCTCTGGGGTGATGAGGTAATATCCCCACCCCAGTTACACAATTCCATACCATTTTAGTCCCCATCATGTCTAAACTTTACACCTTTTTTGGTAGCATTTAAACCCAAATGCGCATGATGTCTTTTTTTAAAACCCACTCTAGTCTGACTCTTACCAGGCTGTTCCCTCCGTACAGGGTCCTCTTGCACAGCTCTCCATAGGACCATCTCATACAACTCTCGCATATGTACAAGAGTGACCTTAGCTGTAACTTAAACTGTCATCTGGTACAGCTCCCTTCTGTGAGCCCAGAAACTCTTTCCCCATTAGAGAGTCCAGTGCATACAGTCCATAGTCTGCTTCCCTATATTACCTTTTCAAGAAGACTCCAAACTCTCTAATCAGCCTGTATTTTATTCAGTCTTTTCCATAATTACTACACACAGTAAACACAAACTGTAAACACATCTAATGGAACACTAAGATCACTGATTTAATGTGTGTGTGTGTGTGTGTGTGTGTGTGTGTGTGTGTGTTTAGGGGTCAGTAAACAGTCTGAGGTTCTGTTTTTGTCTGTGGAGGAGATTCTGGATGTTTTGGAGAGAAAAGTGATGGACTGTCCCGACGACACACTCGAACAGCTCGCTCAGGAACTACTGAGGTACACACAGTTTAGCCCCACCCACTCCGCTTAGAACAGTTTGGCTCCACCCACTCCGCTTAGAACAGTTAAGCCCTGCCCACTCCGCTTAGAACAGTTTAGCCCCGCTCATACAGCCTACAGCTGTTTAGCACCGCCCACTCTGCTTAGAACAGTTAAGCCCTGCCCACTCTGCTTAGAACAGTTAAGCCCTGCCCACTCCACTTAGAACAGTTTAGCCACGCCCATTGAGTCTACAGCAGTTTAGCCCCGCCCACTCCCACTAAAGCTATGCAGAGTGGTGTTTCTAGTGTTTCAGAACTGTACTGGTACTGTTTGGAGTTTAATTCAGGGAAAGCTGGAAGAGTTTGTATGTTCCCAGATTAACACATTTATACTTAATAAACATGTAGTTGTTAAATTATAATAAATAAATATGCACGATGTTCACCTGCAGGCCGCTGACCCGGAAGTACCAGGAAGTGGTCCGCTCGGCTTTTCTCTCATCCAGCTCGTCTAGTTCTGGAGGGAACCGAAAGCAGAATGTTAAGGATGTTCAGGAAGAGATAAACAACCTGTACAACAACGTCCGCCTGTTTGAGAAAGGAACCAAACTCTTCTCAGGTGACTCAACGCTGTTTTTCTAAATCACGCAAAATCACATCCATGTGGAGTCTGGAGAGCGTGGGCGGTTCTGATGTGATGCGTCGTGATTTTGGAGAAAACGTTCAGTTCAGTCGTCATTTCAATGATCTTGAATTAACAGTTTAACTCTCAAAAATCTTCTTTAATTAGCATCCACTGAAAATGGATGATGTCACCATTACAACGTTTACATTGCTGCATGTCACGTATTGCTGCTCTTTGAGATGAATGTAGAAAAGAACGTCAACAAATAACCCAGCCATCACTCTGCGTAACCGATTAGCCGCGCTTTGCTAATTTGTCACATTTCATGACTTGTTTTTCTGACGTTTTTCTGACTGATAATAAACAGAAAACGACACGTCAGAGTTTTAATTAAACACGAGAAAATAATCTCCGAACTGTCCGCTATAAAAGGTCTATAAACCGATACCCGCTGTGTTCAGTTGTTATGGTAACCAGGGTGTTAGCTGTGACACAACATGTTTGACCTTTAAACATGCACCTTCTCTGTTGTCATGGTAACAGAGAGTCATTGTAAGCGTGCGCTCTGAGACCTCTGGATGCACCGTGTGTGTGTGCAGATGACACTCAGCTGCTGCTGATGAAACACCTCTTGCGGACCGTCTGCACAGACCTGGCCAACATCCTCATCAACTTCCTGTCAGCTGACCTCATGATGGCCACGGAGAACCCCAGCTCCATCACTGCTGAGGTCAGCACCCCCATCGCCATGGTTACAACACCAGTGGTGTTCACTGGGGTCATCTTAGCCAACATTGTGATCATCTGACCGAGATTCAAAATCTCAAAACTGACCCTGTGTTTTTTGTCCACTGTGTAACTGATCAGTGAATCAGATCATCAGTAAACCTGAACTGTGTTTGCAGGTGAGGATGAAGATTCTGGCGAAGCTGCCTGACGAAACGAAAACTCCTCTGATGAAACTGCACAACAGCCTGAACGGAAAAGTGGGTTTAGTTCTGCTCTGAGTTTGAGAGGTTAGAGTGAGGAGAGTGTAGGTCTGAGTTAATCTCTCTCTCTCTCTCTCTCTCTCTCTCTCTCTCTCTCTCTCTCTCTCTCTCTCTCTCTCGCTCTCTGTCTCTCATCCCCCCCTCTTTCTGTTTCTCTCTCTCTCTCTCTCTCTTCCTCTTTGTCTGTCTGTCTCTCTCTTTCTCTCTCTCTCTCTCTCTCTCAGAGCATTGAGGACTTCCTGTCCAGTTTGGAAGCAGCTGCTGAAGAATGTGGCCTCTTGCTGAAGAAAGGCGATAAGAAAAAAGAGAGGTGAAGATCTGAACTTTTCAGAAAACATAAATGCTTAAAAATTATAACCAAAGGACAAGAATACACAGGATAATCAATAGATAATAAACCAGATAATAAATAAACAAACCTGTATATTATTTAAATATTTAAATAATAAGCCACGTCTCCGTTTTCGAGGTGCAACATAATTAGTGTGATAGTTTGTTAAGGTAGTTTGTTTCAGCTCTGCTGTATCGGTGACTCAGTTCGAGCTGCGGTGACTCGGTGTGATCAGACCGATGTGATTAACCCTCTCGGCCCGGCTCCGCAGGCAGGCGCTTCTGCTCCACAAACAGGCTTTACTGGAGCAGCTTAGTGAAGCGGAGGATCCAGCTCTGGTTCTGCACCTGACCAGCGTCCTCCTGTTCCAGAACATCACACACTGCGTGCTGCACGCTCCCGGACGCTGCGTCCCCAACATCATCAGCGCCCTGCAGCCCAAACTGCCTGAGGTACACGACCTCTGACCTGTATGTTAAAGCGATAAATTAGCGTTTGGATCATGAGTCTTAATACAGATGTAGATGAGACGCTTTTGGTGTCTAAAGTTTGCTTCTTTACGTAGCTAAAGCTGGTGTTACACCGCGCAACTTTTACCCTGATTTAGGCCAGATTCTCAGTCTGGCTGGGTCGGTGCTTGAAAACTAACACTCCACCAACTAGCCGGGCTTTAGTCCAGAAACCCCACGGTCAAGACTGTTAACACCTCGACACGGTTTAAGTCACGAAGCTGAAGTTAGCCTCCTGCTCACCGCCTTCTTATTCCGATTTTCTCTCCCACCTTAAATGCTGCAGCAGTTCTGCCACCTGAGGCGCTTTTTAAGGTGGAGCAGAACATTTAAATAAAGCGGAGAGACAAACTGTCAAACACATATTGATGATGCTAATTGGTGTACATAAGCTTCCATTGCCTGTTAGCTACTTCAGCCTTGTGGCTTCAGCGCTAAAAGTAAAGAAGTTTCAGACACTGAACACGTCTCAGCTGATAGAGTCTAGATATGTGTGGTGGGGGTCCTGGGGGGGGCATGGAGGGTGGTGTGGGGCTGAACTGTCGCTTTAACCCAAACACGTCTCGTCTGATGGACTCTGTGTGTTTGTCCTGATCCAGGATCAGTATAAGCTGCTGCTGCAGTTTCAGGGTTTGGTGGTGAAGCGGCTGGTGCAGAGTCACAGTCAGGGGAAAAAGGCAGAGAGGGTGGAGCCAGGAGGCGGAGACAGTCCAGACGAACCGGAGTCTGTACACAAAGAGCTGAGCAGCCTGAGCGGAAACATCAAAGAGCTCGTCCTGAATCCGAGAAGAACGTCCACCGTGGAGGAGTGACCGCAGCGCCGGAAACACGCCAACTGTATGTTTCGTTTAGAGCCGCTTTGTTATAAACCAATTAGAACCGAAGACGTTTCATAATTACACATTGTGTGTTTATTGTAATTAAAGTGATTATGGCTGATTTCCTCACTGATTCATTTCAAAACAAACCCTGAAAAAAATTGTCAAAAACTGAAAAACCAGAAATTCAAACATGTTTCACAGAGCTCACGTGAACCGACGCTGAGGATTGTGGGAACTGGAGTCAAACACGAATAAAAACAACCATGTGATTTATGTTCTAACAGTCTGTTGTGTTCAAGCGTTTTTTTTTTTGTTTTTTTTTTAACGATAAACATTTTAACGGTTCAGAAAGTTTGTGAGTGAAAAATCTGTAAAAATCTTAGTTTCTGTTCAGCTTCAGCGGAGACTTTTTGGTGATTCCTGAAATTTTCTTTTTTCTTTTAAATAATGCATCTGAAGAACCTTAAAGAACCGCTTACAGAACGTCTGTCTGTTTATGATCTCAGATCTGCAGATACTGAACTTCTGAACACCTTCAGTAAAACACAGAAAACATGGAGAGACTCTTTCAGTTATTCTGCTTCTAAACTGTGGAGCTCAGTGAGTGTGCGTGTGTGTTTGTGTGTGTATGTACGAGTCATTTGTAACAGCCAGCCCTTGAAATGTGGGCATGCTGTTTGCTAAAATGGAGGAAGTGACATCATCGGCCCTGAGGAACATCTCAGACTTCTGTCCATAATGAACCTGAACCTCAAACACACCTTCACTCTATAGTGTGTGTTGCTAAGTAACGGTGTTTTTCTCTGAGCTCCTCAGGTTCCTCATTAAACCGCGCAGGAGGAATAATGATGATCTCACAGCTCTGATGTAGAACATCAGAGAACACAGTTATTTATAAACACGGACCGAAGAGATGTTTAGTTCTCAGACAGAACCCACGTTATCAGGCCTGTCTGCTTCCTATTCGCCAGAACCTTGTAACCTCTGCACCGTTTAAGGTGGAATGGAACTATGAATTTAACTCATTCTAAGTTGGTTTAGACAGCAGGTAAAGACTTTGCGTGTCAGAGATGGTGAGAGAATCCACTGCAGGCCGATTCCTCAGAGTCTGAGAGAGAACGCATCTGACCGCTTCCTCCTCAGAGACTCATTAACCCTCCTCAAAACATCTTAATGAACCTGCAGGGCATCTGCACTGAAGCAGAGATCCTTCAGTCAGACACTTAAAGGGAATCTCCATTGATTTATTCTAAATTTCTCCATAATTAAACAGTAAAGAGAGGTTCAGAGCGGTTTGGTGTGAAACGCTCTGTTCTAGAGAAACTTACCGAGTCAGAACTGTTCATAGTGGTGGTGATAGGAACCAGACGTCCCCCTCTAAAAGCTCCCTCACAGAAAGTTCCTACATGAAATGGTTATGAATTCACTGCCTGATGACTGAGACACTGTTTTATGATAGTTTGGAGAACTTCAACTCCATTCATGGTGGAGGGATACATGCAGGGCGCTGTGAGGCAAAATAGTCCCCAAAGAAAACTTATTATTTCAGATTTTCCACTATTTTCCATCATCAACATTCCATATAAACTCAGAAGACTCGTGTAGGTTCACTGGTGGTTCTGGATAGTAAATAAAATGTCTATATCTGTGTTGTAGTCATGGCGACCCCTGGTTCCTATCACCACCACTGTAAAGACATCTGAGTCTGTAAATTTCTGTATAACAAAACAAAAATAAATCAAAAAACACACCTTCCGTGTCAGAAGAGTTTCAGTCATCCAGGTTGGTTAAACAGATCATCTGCAGAAAAGCTTCATTTAAGAAAAAAATCCTCTTTAAGAAATTATTTCAGAAAACTGTCAACAATAAACAAAAGGCTAAAAACTCAGACACTGTTAAATACATGAAACGATTTACCAACATAACAAATGTTTTTATTTGAGTTGAAAATAAAGGACTAACACTATAAATTGCACATTTTCACCAGTTAAAGCAGCAACAGCACATTTTATTAACCACAACATAAAACTGTTTTGAGAGTCAGATACAAACAATCTCTGTAAACTAATCACACACAATGCACTTCTCAGAGAGGTAAACATTACAGCTCATCATTTCCCACCTTAAAGCAACAGTTCAAACAAAAACTCAGATTTCCCCAGATCACCGCACCAACCCACCATCCACCTCAAATGTAGTCAATCAGGCTGGATATCTTCTCAAAACAGACATCAATGATCTCCACACGCTCGGAGGTGAGTGATGATTCAGGCCTGCAGTTAGCACCATGCTAGTTGGTGGTGTATAAGCTTCCATTACTCGTTAGCTACATTAGCCTCGTAGCTCCAGTGCTGAAACTAAAGAAGCAAACTTCAGACACCAAACCTGTCTCAGCTGACTGACTACATTTGAAGAAAAAAAGGGAAAACTGGAGGAATCTGTTCTTTTGTCAGTGTTTCAATGAAAAAACAAAGGCCCAGAAATAGCGTTTTGGTTCTACACCACAGACCGATGTTCCCCACACGCGTAAACAGTACTGGGGCGGATCCTCCTCCGAGTGTGACCGGACAGCTCAGGCAGGAGTTTGCAGTACTTGGGCATGAGGTCTACACAGGCGTCGCGGAACTTCTTTATCCGCCAGTAGTAGATGAGTGGATTCAGGGCCGATTTGAGGTAGCAGAGCCACAGCAGCCAAGTGCTGATCTCGAAGAAGCTCCTGCTGGAGTAGAAGGAGCTGCTGAAGGTGGCCACCAGGCTGTAGGCGGCAAACGGAGCCCAGCACACGGTGAAGACGGAAAAGAGGATGAGGATGGTGGTGAAGGCACGCGTTTTGAAGCTCAAGTCAATGTGGATGTGGAAGGGCCGGCGCAGGCCCGCAAGGCCTAGCTTTCCGGCCTGGCCGAGGCAGATGGAGTCGGAGCTGGAGTGGATCTGCCGAGAGTTACGCCGGATGGTGCTCAGGATGCCCACAAATGTGTACAGCATCACGGTGAATGGGACGAAGAAGAACACCAACATGATCAGCACCACGTAGGAGTGGTATCCAGGCTCGCCTGTGTACCCAAACACGCACTGGGGGGCGCGGGGCGGAACCTGCAAGGCCGGGTATCCGACGGACAGCGGGAAGGCCAGGCAGAGGGACAGCATCCAAGACACGACGATTAGGGCCTTCGCCCGTTTCGGACTGAGCCGGTCCTGCCTCTGCACGATGATCAGGAAGCGATCCACACTGATGATTAGCAACACGGCCACGCCCTCCATCAGAAAGAGCCAGAAGAACATGGCTGACAGCCGGCAGAACGCAGCTCCAAACACCCAGCGCGTGGTGACCGTGGTGACCAGAGCGAAGGGCATGTTGAGCAGCGCCAGCATCATGTCCGCAAAGGCCAGGCTGGCCAGCAGGATGTTGATGGCGGAGCGCATGGCAGCGCGACGGTAAACCATCACACACACCACCACGTTCCCCAGAAAGGCCAGCAAGAGAACGCAGGCCATGGCCAGGCAGAAGAAGACCTGCAGAGGCACCCCAAGGCCCTGCACCCCAACCTGCTCCACATCCTGACCCACAGGAGCCACCGTCATCCACAGCGTCCTGAACCCCGCCGAGCTGTTCTCCCAGGAGAAGGAGGAGCTTTCCATGGCATGGGTTGTGTCTGGTCACCTGAGGGCAGTGGGTGGACAGAACTGGGCAGTGAAATAGATAGTGCAGTGGGCGGTGGAGCGGGCAGTGCTTGGCCTTGTGGCCGATGCACTAGCAATAGCAAACATCTCTGAACTTGGAACACCATGTTAGTCGCTGATCTCTCCGCTGACTCGCCGCTGCACACGGACTCATCTCAGAACAGAGGAAGATCCTGTGGTGAGACAGGAAGAGAAAATCAGATCATGAGTCAATCACATCAGAGCTGCCAGGCTGGGATCTTCACTGGATCACTGGCTCATTAACATACTGCACTGTTTACCAGCTTGGGCTGTGACACACAGCAGCAGCTTAGCAGCCTGAGAACTAAAACCAAGAGATCATGAGTTCAGTCCCAGCTGAAAATGTCCCTACAATAAAAATGGAAAGATTGTTTTTCTTCTCTTTTCCAAACCTGGAACGTAGTAAATCTCAGAGAACTTCTTTCTCCACACTGTAATATTTACATTCTCAAACTACTTTCCTGACTCATAACAATCTTCTGTAATCTTCTGTACTAATAATCTTCTAATGTTTAATGTTGTGGTTATGAATTTGTAATTTTGGTGGGTAGTTCTGGTTTTCTGTGTCGTCCTAACAGTGAGTGTAAATGAGGAGTTTCATCGAGAGCTGACGGTGTGAATCGCTTTCTGACCAGCAGTCATGTTGCTGCTCTGCTGTGAGGTGTTATAAAACAGCTCCTGTGGGCTCTGCCTGCTATTTGTGGACTGTAGGTGGGTTGAAGCTGCAGATTCTTTAGAAGTAGAACTCGTTCTTTGTTCTGTTCAGTGTGAATTGCTGAGTTTACAGAGCAGCTAAAAACCATCTTCTCTAAACATCACTTAAACCGAGCCTGTCTGGCAGCGCAAAGCAGCTTGAAGGTCTCAAACAGCAGCACATGATGCCACGTTCTACAGAGGTTCAAACACAGACACGAAACAAATCACTGAAATCTACCATTTGGAAAGGGTTACAGAGCCATTGCTGAGGATCCGGGACTCCAGAGAACCACAGTGAGAGCCGTTATCTACAAATGGAGGAAATTGCAACAGTGGTGAACCTTCCCAGGAGTGG
>NW_023494795.1:45087046-45097046 GCF_904425465.1 Colossoma macropomum | reverse complement strand
GCCATTAAAACGCTGCAGAGGTTTAAGGAACTGTGCAGCGTTTCTGTCTGACTGAGGCAGATTTAGAGGACGAGGCGCTGAATTCCAGCTAAGATACAGGATCTCAACAGAAACCATAGAAACAGCGTCTCTGTGTGCCGAGCGGCTGTGGAGCTTAGCAACAAGGAAGAGAGGAACCAGCGGCGGCTCCGTAATCAGAGCAGCTTCAGCCGACAGTCCATTAACATCAGTGTACAGTATAACATCAGTTAACATCTGTTTACAGTATAACATCAGTTAACATCTGTTTACAGTATAGACCACTAATATTTTACAACATCTGTAATGTAATATAATTCAATACAATATACTTTAATACTGCTGCGCTCCAGGCCAGTGCGGGGTTCAGCTCAGGGCTAAACTGATTCAGGTTTAAAGATGAGCAGAGAGTTAGTGCTCAGGTTTAATCCTGGCAGAGGGTTTTTGCTCACGTTTAATCCTCAGCAGAGGTTTAGTGCTAAGGCTCAATCCTGAGCAGAGGTTTAGTGTTCAGGTTTAATCCTGAGCAGAGGTTTAGTGCGCAGGTTTAATCCTCAGCAGAGGTTTAGAGCTCAGGCTCAATCCTGAGCAGAGGTTTAGTGCTCAGGTTTAAACCTGAGCAGAGGATTAAGTTCAGGCAGAAGAGTGTTAAAGACTTACTGAGCTGAGCTGAGCTGAGCTGAGCTGAGCTGAGCTGAGCTGCCTCCTCCGGACAGATGCTCTTCTCTCCTTTATGGAAATAAAAAGCTCCTCTTCAGCTTTGGAGTCAGAAACTGGAATAGAAGAGTAAATATGAGTGAGTTTTACCTCCACACTACTTAATAAACAACAACCATTAATAATAATAATAATAATAATAATAATAATAATAATAATGATACCACTAAAATGATAACTGATCAATAAAAAGATGTTTGACTAATTGCCCGTTCCACCTTAAACAGTGCAGCGGTTATACTCTGGCGTCTGAGGCGTTGTAATGATAAGTGCCGCAGTATTTAAGGTGGGACGGGATATTCGAATAAGAAAGCGGACTCGTGGCCGTTTGTACCTGCGCGCTCCGCGAACGCGTCACTCATCCGCACGAGGCCGTTATTAAAGGCTCCATCGGCGGATCTCAGCGTTTCTGCCGCGAATAAAAGCCGCTATAAAGTGAAGAAACCATGACTTGTAATCAGCAGCTGCTCCGCCATTCAGCCCCCAACCCGCTCCGCCCGCGCATGCGCACTCAACCCGAGCGCGTCACGTTCACCATAGCCAATCCAATCTCGCGTGGGCGGGGCCTTATTTTAATGACGTGTGTTTTGGCCAATGAAAGCAGCAGGCAGAGCGGCTGCGCAACAACAAACCAGCTCTGCAACAAACAGGAACAAACAAAAATAAATAAATGAAGCAGAATTTTAGTTTTAGAAAAACAGAAAAGAAGAGAAAATGCAGTGAATTGAATGCATAATTGAATAAATCAGGATCTGATGAAAAATTAAGAATGTATTTTTTGCTCTATTCATATTTATTAGGCTCATATATATATATATATATATATATATATATATATATATGAGCCTAATAAATATATATATATGTATATATGATGTACTGTTATATAGTAATAATCAATAATAAGTAGATACAGATTAAAAACTTACAACCCCAAGTCAAAAAAAGTTGGGACGCTGTGTAAAATGTAAATTAATGCAAATAAAAACTGAATGTAATGATTTGTAAAATCTCATAGATCCATATTTTATTCACAATAGAACACAGAACACATCTCAGATGATGAAAGTGAGACATTTTACCATTTCATTAAAAGTATTAACTCATTTAGAACTTGATGGGACAGAGCCGTGTCTACCACTGTGTAGCATCCCCTCTTTTTTTAATAACAGTCTGTAAACATCTGGGAAGTGAGGAGACCGACTGCTGGAGTTTTGGGAGAGGAATGTTGTCCCATTCTTGTCTGATGTAGGACTCTTTCGTTGCCCCTTTTTTCAAGCTGCCATCAAGTTCTAAATGAGTTAATACTTTTCATGAAATGGTAAAATGTCTCACTTTCAACATCTAAGAGGTGTTCTATGTTCTATTGTGAATAAAATATGGATCTATGAGATTTTACAAATCATTACATTCAGTTTTTATTTACATTTATTTACATTTTACACAGCGTCCCAACTTTTTGGACTTGGGGCTGTAAATCATAAGTATAAAACAAATCTGAGTTGATTAGAACAGTAAATAACTGGAGGAGAACTGAGAACAGCCACCAGTTTACAAATATAGCAAAATGAAATTTGTTCTATAAACTACCTGCAGATCTGCCGAAAATGTAAACCTTGTTTGGAGCTGCTGGAAGTTACAGGCGGGTCAACAGTAACAGAGTCGTAACACCAGCTATAAAAGTCTGTTACATCAAAATCGCTAGTGCTTCTGCTGGGTGCTAACATTAACTCATGGTTTACGCTTAGCTCGATGCTAACATATTAGCTCAAGGCTAGTGCTTCTGCTGGGTGCTAACATATGTAGTGAGGAATAAGCTGAAAACATTAACATATTAATATAAGACAGATTTTCAGTCCCTCTTTATTTTTGCTGTATTGAAAAGTGAACTGAATTTCGACACCAATGTATCCTATCGTAATAAATTATGAATTTTGTGAATTGTTAAACTTTGTGTGTACAACCTTATTAGTTTGATTTGTGTTGTATTTAATTAAATATATGAATTAGACCACATTCAGCCACATTACTGAGCTGTTATTATTAAAAAGACCAGACGCAAGTTTTCACATCACATCTTTACTGAACATAAAACAGAAAAACTTTTAATAACGTTCATCACAGGCTGCTCAGCGTCTCTCAGACTGACTTCTGTCTTTGAGAATTTACACAATTAAAGATTAATGTTCATCAGCGTCTACTGACTGAATCTGACCAGGTCTCAGATCAGGTCAGAGGTCATGTTCACCCTTAGGAGCTCTTAATCTGTTTCCTGTCTGATTTCGGTGGAATAATTTTCACCTCGAATGGAATAAAAAACTCTACGAGTGCTTTAGCGTCTTTCAGCTGCAGCGAGTAATCCTGCGCTATCTTCTCCAGCGTCCACGTTTGAGGTGAGCGTTTATGATCGTTTAGAACCTTCAGAGCCTCAACGATGGAGATCTTTCCCACAGGAACGTCCGTAATTTCACCAATTCCCAAATGATCTCCCGGAAAACTGTGCTTCAGTGGCCGCCGCTCCACTTTCTTCAGTTCCGGAACGACTGCAGTCTGAAAAACAAAGAGAGAGTCATAGACACCAGCAGGAGGCAGCACACTGACTGCAGAGAGCAGCATGGGTAGTTTTGAATTCTCTCACATTTCCTTTGTTTGTTTGTTTATTTATTTAAATGAGGTTAATAATTATTTAAATTAGGTTAATAAAATAAATAAATAAATAAAGAGTTTTTAAAGTTCTGATTGGTTCTGTTACCTGTTTCACTGGATCTTTAGACTCCACATAAAGCTGCTTCAGTCGAAACAGCAGAGGGTCGTCCTTCCTGTGGATTTCCTCACTGACCACAGGACCTGCAGGGGACAGAACAAGATATTCATCATCATCGTCATCATCATCATCTTCTTCTTCTTCTTCATCTTCATGCTCCAGAAGCTAAAAGGGCTTCAGCACAAACTCACACTCTGATAGGGTCGGATTAAAAAAAGGAAATAAATCAGTTACAGCAGATTCAGGATTTTATATTATGTACAGTTTTACATCATCTTTTATATATTTATATTTATTATATTTATATGGGGGGGGTTGAATCTCAGTTGTGGTGACTCGACACTGAATATTTCAGCACACTTTGTTAATTAGTTAATTAGTTAATGAATCAGGTGAGCTGGATGAGACACACTATAAAAATGTGCAGCATCACCAGGACTGAGATTAAAACACCCTGATTTATATTATATTTTATTATACTTTATATTTTTCCCATATCATTTTGGAGAATTTCATTTACTCCATTCATCATTAAACCTTAAATTCTTAAAATAAAACATTTTCTGATGTATATGCTCATCAACTGTATTATATACACATTGAACACAATCAATCGATGAAATCTGTTATAGCATCTTTAATATTAGATATTACAGTAGCAGTGAAATATAAAATTGAATACAGAGCTAAAACAGCATCAATAAGAAGAATATTCAGCAATAAATGACCTAAAGTAACTGGACAGAAACTACTTCAGCAGTAAATCTGAACCCTAGATCAGTTTATTCAGTCAAAGCAACCAACACATCTGGTTTAATATCACAATCACAGAGCTGTTATTAGAAATATGAGATATTCATTTATTGATCACCATTCCAGTGGATTCTACCTGCTTAGGTAACAGGAGAGCTTCGATAAAGAGATCTAGCTGAATTAATCAGGTTAATCAGGTTAATCAGTGATCAGGACGAACACAGGCCGGTTTCACACGATCAATTAGTGTTGCTGTAACATTAATAAATATATTTATTTTCATGAAGGCTGCAGTCAGAGTTCAGGGTCAGAGTTAAGGTCACTGTTAGAGTCAGCTCTGCACTACTCGCTCCATGAAGCGCCAGACTGGAACTGCTGCTCCATTTAAGGTGGAACGGGGAAATGTTCCCGTCAGAAGCCAATTTCATCACAGTAATCACAAACCTCATTGACTAATTACTGTGTGTTGCGTGTCTCGTGCTACCTGGTTTGAACGTCTCGTGCCTTGGCGCGGGCTCCGGCTTGCTCTTGCTTATTTCTTTGTGCGCGCGACTCTCCACATTAAAGCGCCAAAGCAGGCGCCCCACACGCGCACCCATCCTGCCCTACTTCTTCTTCTTCTTCTTCTTTGTATCTGGAAGGGAAGCGCTCAGAGCGCCCCCTGCTGTTTGAGGTGAAAACGTCTGTTAAAGTGACTTGAAAGTGATGAACTTTAGTCTCTGCGGCCGCGAACGCCGCGCTGATGGTGCGAATTTATTAGCATCAAAAAAAAGAAAAAGAAATTATTAGCGTTTCTGCAAAACGACTGCAAAAGCTGTCGCACGGATGACGTCACGGTCGCACATCCCAACAAAGCGGTGCCGGCAATGATGCATGGGTCATGTACTTCAGTTATCTTTCACCCTTTAAAGTTGTAAATAATCAGGTAAATGTCCCGATATTGTTACTGTATTCGCGGCTGCTGAGCCTGTACAGTCACAAAATCACTGTTTTGCCGCTTTGGGAGATTTTTAACCAGTCAGTTTTCATCTGTTTGATCCACTGTAGTGCTGTTTTGTAGCATTCTACAAAGTTTTGTTCAGTTTTCTGTAGTAAACGGTAGTAACTGTCTGGCTGTAAGACTGTTTAGGTCAGTTTTATAAGGGGGTTCAATGACTTTTTGAAATGTTTTAAACAAAACGATAGAAATTTAAAGTACTTTCCTTCAACAGGCAAGTAATTGATTGACTGCCAGCTGAAAGGTGATTTGGCGCCTCCTGCTGGACTGTGGTGTGCACAGAACGCCTCTGATATTTCCTTTATCCTGTTCGTTAACTCTGAATCTCCAAAAATAAACATGCAGTGCAGCTACTAAGTCCTGCTTTTTTCAGGACCTATAGGTAACATATCTACATCTGCCTTCAAGGGCCCATATCATGAAAAGCTGAATGTCACTCACTTAGCCCCACTCATTCAGCCTACAGCAGTTTAGCCCCACCCATTCAGCCTACAGCAGTTTAGCCCCACCCATTCAGCCTACAGCAGTTTAGCCCCACCATTCAGCCTGCAGCAGTTTAGCTCCACCCATTCAGTCTACAGCAGTTTAGCCCCACCCATTCAGTCTACAGCAGTTTAGCCCCACCCATTCAGCCTGCAGCAGTTTAGCTCCACCCATTCAGTCTACAGCAGTTTAGCCCCACCATTCAGCCTGCAGCAGTTTAGCCCCACCCATTCAGCTACAGCAGTTTAGCTCCACCCATTCAGCTACAGCAGTTTAGCCCCACCCATTCAGTCTACAGCAGACATTATAATGACTAAAATAATGACTGCAGTAAAATTTAAAGCTCCACCTGTTCAGTCTGTTCCGGTTTAACTGCAGTTTAGAGCAGAACAAAAGAAAAATATAAACAGCAGAAAACACAGGAATGTTTTTGTATTTGCTTTTTAATTACAAAGAGTACAAAACAACACCCAAAAATATATATATTTATAAATCTTGCTTTCAAATATGTACATTTTATACTTTTTCCTGTTGAATTTCAAATGTGCACAGATTGCACTGAAGTTTAGTGGCTGCACACACTTTATTCTGAAGCTCCACAGAAGCTTAAAATCTGACGTGCTCTCCAGCTAATCTACAAATTCCTCTCAGAATCTACTTTATTATTAATGTTTTAACGGTGGCTCAGAGTGACCGCAGCTCCATCCAACCTGCAAACACTACAGCACATGTTTATGTGTTTTGTACTAGACAAACAGTCCATTCAGGAACACAAAGCTCTTTAAAATGAACATAATTAATATAAAGCTGTTTATTAGGGATGCACGATGACCTCAGGAACATATCAGTATCAGACAGATCTTTGCACTCCTGCACCAGAAAATGGGCCCAAAATGATAAAACATTACGTTTTTAATGATCTTTACAACAAATCTTTAAACAAACAGCTGCAGTGAGTCAGTGTAGAGAGATTTTCACTCTTATTTCTGTAAATATTAGATATCAATATCAGAACACATTTCTCAAATCGGTGCATCCCTAATAAAAACATCTGGCTAATTTTCTTTGCAAATCTGCAGAAAACGTCTGCTGAAAGCCTAACACTGATCCTCTTCTACATCATTTTACCATAACTGACCAAATTAAAGCCTAATCTGGTTTATTTAGATTAAAACAATATCACACATTAAATATTTGTGTCAATAGTGACACTGCTACATTGGGAATGAGGCCACGCTCACTTTACCCCCCTGTTGTAATGTCAGCACTCAAACTTTTCAGGTATTTGAACCACCTTTAGACCAAAAGAAGATCAATTTTAGCTTTTAACAACAGTTTGTATGAGAAAACTGACAAATCATTATTTAAAAACTGCTCTTCATACTAAGAAAGTGAAGCTGGTAAATAAACACAAAGCATCAGCTCATAAACTCATTCAGATTCCCAACCATATTCCCTCTCAGACTTTTATACTTAGTGAATGATGTCATTGTGCCCTGCAATATTTTTCTCATTCAAAAAACAAGATGCATTTAACACTTTCATGGTGTTTGGTTCACTTTTGTAAACTGAGATTTTTCCAAAGCTAAAAACACTGTGTTCGATATGCGTTTAAAATGTAGGCGTGATGTGATTGTTTTTATTTTAATGGCTTATGAATTAGAAAATTACTATTTGACAGTTATTTCCTGAAAATATCACGCCAAACAGAGACGTTCAACTGGAAGCCCTACACTTTTCACAGCAGTTACCCCAAAAACAGAGTCCCCAAAGCTTCGCCAGGGAACCAAAAAGGAACTTCCACTCAAGTAGACAAAGTTCATCTGTCCGTCTATCCAAAAACATCCCGAGCTGATGATGTCAGCACTGGCTCTGAGAGCAGGAGGAATAGAGGCACAGCAGGATGAAGCTGTCCATCAGCAGGAGGCAGTAGACGCAGCGCTGGGTGTGGAGGGTTTGGGCTTTCGGAAGCCGCAGCAGAAGCACGGCCAGCAGCAGGAAGAAGGTGAGGATGTTGAGGATGAGGAAGAGTCGGATGTAGGTGGAGCTGGATGAGTGCGACATGCCCACAGTGGCTACAGCCTGCACCTCGTTAAATCTGCGTCCTTTTATGACCCCCCCCTTCCGAACTCTACGCATGTCGCTGTAGTCGATAAAAGCTCTCGAGTCCCCATCGTTCTCTTCTGGAACATCCTCATAACCTCCTCGCTTCATGACGGTCTGCCTCTGCCGCTTCTCTCTCACTTCAATCGAAGCGAATATGTCCGGCGGGCCATCTGCCAGGCCTCCTTTCTTAACTCCCTTCTCTTTCTTTTTCTTCGACAGACTGAAGATCTTCTTTACTGACACCACAGGTTTCCTTTTGTCTGTCTTTTGGAACTTTCCGGAGTCCAGGACTTTAGCTAGGATGTGGCGCTCCAGCTGCTGAAACACTGGCTTGACATGCTGGAGGTTGTCTTCCACCGCATTCACATACTCCTCCACCTCCACCGGGGGGCGCTCCTGTATTGTGGCTGCCCTTTCGAACACAATCTTTTTCTTTTGGTCCTCCAGCACCATTGCAAACAAAGGCTTGCTGGGTGCCTCTCCTGTGAGCAAATGAACGGTGTAGGTGTGATCATGGGTTGCCAGATAAACATCAATCCTTTCTGAATCCCCACGCAAGCTAAAGCTCTGGACTTCAACCTCAGGCCCAAAGAAGATGTAAGCCACTCGAGTGTGTGGGTATCTCAGCGGCATTGTGACGTTAACATAATTAGAACCGTTATATGGATAACCATGCGGATAGCTCCAATAGCCAGTTGCTGCTTTTTCGCTGCTCCCTGTATCATCCAGCCAAAACATCTTGTAAGAGTCCTGGCTGTGCTGAATAAAGGCTCCCTGGATTTTGTCCATGGCTGTAGGTTGGAAGGGCGTATCAGTGTTGTGGAAAAAGGCACTGTATCTGCGGACAGGACTGTCCGGCTGCAAATGGACATGGTCCACCACCAGCAGCAGCTCAGGCTGTAGCAGTAGAAGGTTCCTCTGAATGCTCCTGGCCTTCAACTCCTGGCTGTAGGCTGACCTTGCTTCACCACGGATAAATACCAAACCCTGCTGCTCCAAGGCTGCCTCTATGTGGCCCTGGCAGTCTGCCGCCTGACCTTGTTTAAATTTCAGCCACTTGGAGTCGCATGCCTCAGTTACCTGACCTTCCCAAGGGGCAAAGCAGCTCTGGTGTCCAGAGGGTCCGAACATGAGGGCATTGTTGAGGAAGGTGTACTTGGGGCCGTACAGTGCCTCGGTGATGAAGGGCACACCGCTAGGGGTGAAGGTGAACGAGTTTTGGTCGGGATGTTCATGACCTGCATTAAAGTTTCTCCAGCCTCGGATCCACTCACTGTACTTCTTCAGATGAACAATGTCGAAGATGGCCCGGCCGCCCAGCTTACCCGACTTAAAGGAGAGGAAGGAATGGTTTCTCTGTGCAGGAAGAGCGCTGCCGTAGGTCACCACACCCCAATCCTCAAAGTAATGCAGTCGGGGTATACCGTAATCTGGAGGGGGCATGGGCCGCAGACTAGGATCAAACCTACGAGACAGAAACAGAGAAAGGTTCGCTATTGAGACATATCATTCGCTATTGAGCAATACATAGTAAAAATACAGAGAAACATCATTGTGATAAATATTTTAACATGACCAAAAGGGAGAACGCATGCTGGCTTACAAATGTATCAAAAAAAGTTACCTCTTGTTCCTCAACGTCAAGTAAAGCATTATGAAATGTGTAAAATGAGATTAAATCTGCACTCATTAATTACATTTCCCATGTCTGGACGCAACAAAGCCTGTGTGGCATCTAATTAGCGATTACATTAAGGTGAAGGTCACTTCTATCAGGCACATGCCAGTCATTACATCCCCATTCTCAGTTATTATTTTTAGACATCAATGCTAGACCAGAACAGTCTAATTTAGAGGAGAGATCTGGAAATGGAACCGGACAAATCAGTGGTAGTACATTATTCCAACTGACAACCAAATACAAACTTCCTACATGAACCTGCCAGACCGCAGCATGACTACGTCCAAACTCTGAGTGACTGTGTGGCTTCCTGCTCCCCTTCACAGGTCATGAAAGAAGAGACTACACTGTGTCTGACTGAAAGATGCTGTGATCAGGAACTTCTGCTGCTGCACTGCTTGTTGTTCAGAGAAAGGATAAACACTTACAAACCCCTCTGAACCAGCCTGCCTTCGTAGACCACTCAGTCCTGAAGAAACTC
>NW_023494795.1:45067046-45079546 GCF_904425465.1 Colossoma macropomum | reverse complement strand
ACCCTCCTAGACCCTCTCTAACATCCACATGGACTAATCTAGACCCTCTCCAACATCCACATGGACTAATCTAGACCCTCTCCAACATCCGCCTGCACTAATCTAGACCCTCTCCAACATCCGCCTGCACTAATCTAGACCCTCTCCAACATCCACCTGCACTAATCTAGACCCTTTAAAACATCCATCACAGACAGATACAGAATGAGGAACTGTTCTTTCAGTAGAGCTGGTAAACAGGAAACAGATCAGCACTGAGGCAGGAAGTCTAATCTTATGTGGAAATGTTATAGAAAGTGCTGATGTGACTAAAACATAAAAAGAAACAGTATTTTAGCTCCACTGTCCCAAGATCAGTTTACATTCAAGTAGATTTTTTTTGCTTAGTAAATTTTACTCAGTTCTGTATATAAAGGCTGGAGAAGAGCACTGATCTCTGATTTTCAGGATGTTCTACAGAGCTCTAATTTTATTCTACACAGATTAGTCAGATAAATCAGATAAATCAGTTCATATTCACACTACCTGTAAAGACGATATGGCTTCTGTTTCACTGTCATGAAAAAAAGGAATCACTCACAGACACAGACGGATGGAGGTGTAACATCCTGTCCTGTCCTGCTTATCTTCCCTTGTGTGTCTTGTTTCATGTGTCTCCACCCAAATCATCTGTCCCACCTGTCTTAGCATCAGGTGTTTCTCATGTGTTCTTTGTCTATTTATTCCCTTTGGGTTGATCTGTTCCTGGCATGGTGTTGTTGGTAGTGTGTTTTGCTGATTCTTTGTTTGAGTTGTTATTCCTGTGTAATTTTTCTCTGTTCTTTGCTTTTGGTGATTCTTTTCATTTCTTTAGTACTTTATTCATTTTGCTTTTCTTTTGTTTCTGTTTTTTCCTTTGCTACCTTCTCCATACACAACAATGAAACTGCTAGCTTGCGCTTGCATCCTGCCTTCTCATCTTCTTTGGCTTCCAATCTGTTACAGGAGGTTTGAGTTCCTGACCTTTTGCCCTCAGACTGTACCAGTACAAAATTCTCTTACTAACCTATAAAGCTCTAAACGGCCCCTCGGTACCTGAGTGAACTTCTCTCTTATTACATTACTCTCATACAAAGCCCCCCAGCTTTGGAATAATCTTCCAGTCAGTGTTCGGGACTCAGACTCAGCCTCAGTCTTTAAGTCTAGGCTAAAAACCCACTTGTTTAGTGGAGCCTTTGGTAATTCATTTTCCCTGTTAGATAAAAGGTGCAGATCTGGGGTTCATGGTCATAGAGTATTATGGTAAACTGGGAGTGTTGGTGCCGTCGTCCCGCTGCTCACGCACTCACTCAGGGAGCCTCATGACTCTGTTACCGTCTGTCTCTCCCTCTTAGTGAGGCTGTGATAACTAGACCTGCTGGAGTCTCTGCTGCTCTCTGTTTTGGATGTTTTCTGTGTTAAAAATGTTCTAAATTCAGAGAACATTCAGTTCTACTTCTAGTCTACACAGATTATCAGCCACAAGATCATTCTGACAGACTGTGATACATTACACGACGTATATTGTTTTTTTCTGGTTTCTATTATTTCACTGCATCATAAAAGATATACAAACAATACAAAAGCAATACAGGAAATTAATCAGCTGAAAGGGGGGCTATTTGGGCAGCACACAGCTCAGACAGCAGTGGGGGAGCTTTCAGGAAGAAGCTGTGGTGCTTTGCTTCTGATACAGTTTCACTGTGTTCTCGGTTCCCCAACCAGTTGTTGACAGAACTTAAGTTACAGAGCTGCGTCTGTGTCAGAGCTCAAACGTTAGTGTAGCTTATTGGTGCCTTGTTTCTGGCTTTTTGAGATTGTGTGTTGATAAAGCATTGAAGTGTCCTGTAAACACTGATCTAACTGAGCTAACGCGCCTGCTCTGGGACATAACTCTCGAAAATAATCTCTCGATCTCTGTTTTTTTCCTGGTTTGCTTTAGTTAGGAAGTTAGCACAGTAACTGTATTAGCCTTTCTTTTGTTTGTTAGCTAAGTTAGCCTCCCCTAACTCTGAGTTTAGTGTTGTTCTGTTCATTATGGTCCTCTTTCCTCCACTGCTGTTCCATTTATTCCCCTTTTCTAAAGACTTCATCCTGTTTGAGAACATTTGTACTTAGAGAAAATGAAATGAATCTGTTATAATTGCAGCACTGGCTGTACGTGTGAGGAACTGGGAAGGCAGGTTGTCTCTGGGCTGTCACAAAAAGACTATGGCTAATGGCTAATCCATTTCAAAGCAGGGCTTCTGGGCAGGTATAGTTGGACAAAGCATTAGTTATTTGGGATTATTTTATGTTTTACATAAATTTTGTATATAACCAGTGTGCAATGTTATCTGGGGGTCCCATGTTGGCTGGCTACTGCAGTGTTACCTGGCTGCTAACTTACTCGTCATAGCGGTGCTGATGCTTCAGTGGCAACTAAATGTTTGATTTTCAGTTCGTTTAACTATTCGTGCCTTGACTAGATCAGTAATGCAGTTTTCTTCAGTTTGAAAAATAAATAACAATTCAGTCTTTCCACTGATTGAGTTTTCAGATTTACAGATCTGCTGCAGCTCATTGTAAAGGTTTTTTTAGAGGAATCCGGGCAGAGTTACAGTTCCTAGGCTATGAAGAACCAACTGGGTGAACTGGTCAGCTGCAGCGCCACCCTGAGGCAGAGCAGTGCTGCAGCTCTAGTTAGTTAAGAACACCAGAGACAGAAGCTGATTGTGGGTGAAGCAGATAAACAATCAGCTTCACTGAATTTAACACACAGCATAATGTCAGAATGAGTTTATTTCCAGTGATCCCCCGAATTTTGATTTTGAGACATTCAGGGGGTCCAAGAGATTCATTTGGGGGTCCTGGACATCCAGAACACCTTGTATTTCAGGGAAACTTCAGCCACTGCCCCGTCATTACATGAGATGTCAACATTACAACGAGGACATCAGCTAAACACATAAAGCTAAATAGCTAGATAGCTTGGTAGTTCATTACTATCACCGTAGTAGCTAAATGGTACTTGATATAACCTGGACCTGATGTGGTCAGTGTGGACCAGCTTGACAGAGGGAGCACTATGGTCACCACGCCAGGACAGAAGAACTGAGGAGGTCAAAAAAACTTAAATTAATTGATTTAACAATAAATCGTTAGCTGCAGCCCCAAAACACACCCTGCCATACCAGTTGGGTTGAGCTGCCATCCTCTCCATGTACTCGCGGGCCATGTCCAGCGCTCCGGTGCGGTGCGGGTACAGCAGGCAGAACATGGCAAGGAGCCCCAGGTTGTTTCCGTAGATTTCATTCCAGCGGGCGCTGAACTGGGCGGGGCTCCAGGGGGGCAGGTAGTCCTCCGGTCGCTCCAGCATTTCCTCCGCAGCCTCGCGGATCCCCTGGGCCAGCAGGCGGTGCGAGCTCAGTGCCACCCCCTGCAGGCCTTCCACATCCTCACGGCTGAAATACAGCATGGGGTGGCCATCATAGTTACCCCCCAAAAATGGGACAAATCCCCCTGGATCAGAATCAGCTCGGACCCCAGCCGATACCAGCCTCAACAGCAACCACAGTGAGTTTATGAAGAAAACCGTAGGAGCTCCACGAGTGTACGAACTCATTGTAGCATCAGACGGACATCACACTGCCCTCAGCTGAGAGAGAGAGACAGAGAGAGAGAGAGAGAGAGACAGATACAGAGAGACAGATACAGAGACAGAGAGAGAAAAATGGAGCTTAATGTAATCAAACTAATCCAGAGCAACACTGAAAATATGACATACAACACATAAACTACATTATTATTATCATTAGTAAAGAGGCTGTATGACATTATAATTTGACTACTATGATAATTTCCATCATGATGGTCTTTTCTGAGTATATGGTGGTTTGAGCAGCATGTCTACAAAACCTGGATCATAATAAAGATAGATTTCAGATAATTATAGAGCTCGTAAATGACAACCAGTGTAATAACTAATTTCATTTAGATTTTTCCTAAACTTCATACATAATATTTTTGTTACACATGCTGAATTTAAATCATTTTAATCATAATGTTCAGCCCTTCTGAATGCAGGTCAGCTCTGCAGCTCAGAGCTAAATATGATGGTAATCATCTCTGTGAATTTCTCTACAAGCACTGCGAGATTTTATTTCTGCCACGTTACCAACATGAAGAAAGCGTCACACTGACACACACACACACACTTACACAATCACAGAAACAGTCACACACACAGATACACACACTTAACTCAGATGATTAGTGTTTCCCAGTGATTCATCATTACACACACACACACACACACACACACACTGAACAGCAGCACTGCTCTGTATAATACAGTGTAAAGGTCATTATTAGAATGGACAAGTAGCTAAAATCGCTCTGCAGTTATTTGGGTTTTCACTCTGACCTGGTTACCCACAATTCTGAGTAACATTCATACAAAAACTGATCATTCACTGAACTGTTTGATCTTTCAAACAGAAACCCAGATTCTCCCAAGAGAGGAAAACAGAAATTGTAGGAAACATTGCCACCATAAACAGAGCTGACATGAGAAAAGACCTCATAGTCCAAACTACCTCACTCTACCTCATCACTCCCACTCCAGACTGCCTCACTCTACCTCATTACTGCACTCCTGCTCCAAACTATCTCAATCTGCCTCATCACTCCCACGCCAAACTACCTCATCACTCCCACTCCAAACTGCCTCACTCTACCTCATTACTGCATTCCTGCTCCAAACTATCTCAATCTGCCTCATCACTCCCACTCTAAACTACCTCACTCTACCTCATCACTCCTACTCCAAACTACCTCACTCTACCTCATCACTCCTACTCCAAACTACCTCACTCTACCTCATTACTGCACTCCTACTCCAAACTACCTCATCACTTCTATTCCAAACTACTTCACTCTGCCTCGTAACTGCACTCCTACTCCAAACTCACTTGACCTCATTACTGTACTCCACTTCACACTACCTCACTCAGCCTTGTAACTGCACTCCTACTCCAAACTACCTCACTTTACCTCATTACTGAACTTCTACTCCAAATTACCTCACTCTGCCTCGTAACTGCAATCATACTTCAAACTACTTCATTACTGTACTCCACTCCAAACTACCTCACCCTACCTCATCACTGTACTCCACTCTAAAATACCTCACTCTACCTCATTACTGTACTCCACTCCAAACTATTTCACTCTACCTTGCTACCACACTTCTACAACAAACTACCTCACTTCTCCCTACCTCATTAATGTACTCCACTCCAAACTACCTCATTCTGCCTTTTAACCACACTCATACTTCAAACTACCTCATCACTGTACTCCAATCCAAACTACCTCACTCTACCTTGTTACTGCACTTCTACTACAAACTACCTCACTTCTCCCTACCTCATTACTTTACTCCACTCCAAACTATCTCACTCTGCCTCGTTACTGCACTCCCACTCCAAACTACCTTACTGTACCTCATTACTGTACTCCTACTCCAAAATACCTCACCCTACCTTGTTGTGTATTTCTACTCCAAACTTCACTCTACCTTGTTAGAGTGCTCTTACACCATTACCCCACTCTAACCCAATTAGTATAGTCCTGCCTCATTCCTACCTCGGTTGCCTCAGTCCTACAATTCAGTGCATCATGAAATTTCACAGTGATTCCAGTTGATTATTTTGGCACAATTCAGGATTATTAAAACAGCCTGAACATCTAGAGACTCGAGGAAATGTTTACTTTTTCACATTCACATTTTAATACATCAGACTGTTTTTGTGAGCTTTAAAGATTTTGGCCAAAAGATGAACACATCCTTTACTGAATGCTCTTACAGCTGATTTTAATCGATCCCAACATTTCATAATTAGTGTGGGGGAATCGCTGCCTCCAGAGCTCTGACGCGGTTTCGGCTGTAAACAGGCTGCTGTGAGTAAACAGTCCTGAACTTTCACTCTGCGGGAGTTAATGTGGAAAATGGAGCATAATGGCGTCTTCCACGCGTCCCTCCGCCTCAGCACTTCACTCGTTTTTACAATCCACACATTCTTCTGCATTTAGAGGAAGGAGAAACTCTGTGACCTTTGACCCCTGCATTCCTGCTGAAGGCACACATGGTCCTACAGTGGAGGCTTAAGGAGGTAAAGCGCTCATAAACCCTGCGAGACCGAGCTGCACTCACACATTTTTGGAGACCTGATTCATTTCAACCCTTAAAGAAAACCAGATGAGGGGAGAGCAGCAGACTGACCGCTGAGAGAGAGAGAGAGAGAGAGAGAGAGAGAGAGAAAATCCTATAGAACTACTGAAGTTGGTTTCACTGAGATTTTAAACCAAATGGCGTTAAATGGAAAGACTCCAGCCTGCCAGCAGCTCGACTCTGGATAAAGACGAGTTTTGTATGAAGTAATGAAAATGTTAGTTATATTTAGTGTTAGATTCGGGTTATTAGTTTGTCTAGAGCTGCACTAGATTAGATTCATAGTTAAAATCAGATTATAGTTACAGTTACTGGGATGTTAGTTAGATTACAGTTATGTAGTTATGCAGTTATATAGTTTGAGGTGTAGTTATGGTTCTGTTATGGTCAGGACGGTTGAGCTTACACTGGAACTTTAAACTGGTATGAAGGTTTCCAGGAGAAAATGAGCTCTTGTGACGCAAACTATAATAACCCCAACTTTCTCCAACACACACACACACACACACACACACACACACACACACACACACAGCTAAGATCTTCTTGTTTTAACAGCAGTGTTGTAGTTTAAAGTCTTAAATCAAATCTAAAGCTGTCTGAGAGTTTTACGGTCTTACCTGGTGTAGAACTGACCAGCTGGTGTGAAGATAAAACCGCAAGTTTCCTCCGAGAGCAGACAGAGGCGGGGAGTCAGGAGGAAGAGCCCAAAAAGGAGGAAGAAGAGAGAAAGGAGGACAAAGAAAGGGAAGAGATGAAGTTTCCTCAAATCTGACAGCAGCAGGAGTCCGGTAATGAAGCTGCTCTCACTCAGGTCCTCTAATGAAGACTGAAGACTTCCTGCAGGTTCAGTTTGAGAGCTTCAGCAGCAGCCTGAACCCACAGGAACCTGGGGGGAGGGGCGGGGGTGGGGGTGGTGTTTTTTTGGGGGGGGTGGGGGTGCATTAAACAGACTTCCCTTCATTCCCTTCATTACTGCCCTGTGGAATCTGACCTGTGGGAAACGATTGTTCACCTAAAGATGAAGAAAACTAATGCACGGCTCTCCAGCTCAGTTTTAAAGTTACAGTTTAGCCAGAAATACAGTTCCGCAAATTCACCACCCCCCTACATACCACTGCCCCCGCCCCTGCCCCCCCCAAAACCCAACCCAAATGTAGCGGATAAGCCGAGACATGTTTGGTGTCTGAAGTTTGCTTCTTTAGTTTTAGCACTTGAGCTATGAGGCTAATGAAGCTAACAAGTAGTGGAAGTTTATATCCCACCAATTAGCACTCAGAGGAGAAAAATCTGCTCTTTGTGGCTTCCGGAGGGTCTGCAAACAGGAGAAAAAACGAATTATGTGGACCACCAGCATCCAACCAATCATACCAGGGTGGCATAGCAGCTTAGTGACTTATCTGAAGCTAACCGAAGGGGCTATGGTTTCTGAGGGGCTCAGTTCAGCAAGGCTAAGGCTAACTAGTTATATTTTACATTATTTAATTAGTGAGAATATTAGGACAAAGGCAGTGCTCATGTGTACTTTGGGGTCAGAGCATAGCAGGGCTGTATCTGCTTGGCTGTGCAGTTTCTGTGGGAACAGATAAGTACGCTTTTGACAACTTGATGCAAGCTAGCACCATGCTAACTGGTGGGATATAGGCGTCCACTACCTATTTACCCTCATATGTCCAGTGCTTCAACTAAATAAGCAAACTTCAGACAAACATGTCTTGGCTGACTGACTTTGCTCAGAATGAGGTAAATATTGTGCATGTTTTGCAGAACTACGGCTTTAAGTGAAGAAAGACACAGAGACACTGCACTGCAGGAGAACATCTTTATTTCTGGACGGTTATTTCTGCACAGACGGCTGGATGGACATACTCCTCTACACACAGTACAACACCACGATGATCACAACAGAACAGACTTTAAAAGGCTGGAACCCCGTCGTCTGATCTGGAGGATTACATACAGCCTCAGAAATACTCAAAGGAAAATCCCCCCTAAAAACAAGATAAACCCCCTAGAAACACACAGAGTCACTGTGACACACTGGACGATGGAGCGTGATGGATACACTGATGGTGTTCTCTCTCCACGTCTGAGTCTGGGCTCCTGAAACACTACAATCTAATCTTATTGCGAGAGAAAAGCCTGAACATTCAGCTGTTTGATCAGGAATGATGAGCCGACACATTCACCAATGAGAGCAGCTTTACACCTTTAAACAGCCAATCAGGAACAACCACGAGATAGAAGAAGCCAATGATCACTAACATCACGTTTTAAACACTTCATTAAAGAATCTTCAGTGTGAGGTGCTGTAAAAAATAACACACACACACAGTCCATTCGAGGTTGTCTACAGTCCGGTTTCATACGGTTCGGTACAGTCCAGGCAGTATGGTTCAGCACAGGTCAATACAGTCTGGGTCAGTACGGGTCAGTACAGTTCAATTCAGTACAGTCCAGGTCAGTATGGGTCAATATGTTTCATTAAAGTATAGTTCGGTTCAGTCCTGGTTTAGTACGGTTCAGTACAATTCAGTACAAGTTTAGTAGTAATTCAGTACAGTTTGTACGGTTCAGTACTGGTACTGGTTTGGTACAAGTCAGTACAGTTCAGTACGGTTTGGTATTGGTTTGGTACTGGTTTAGTACTGGTTCGGTACGGTTCAGTACCGATCAGTACTGTTTGGTACTATTCAGTACGGTTCAGTATGGGTCAGTACAGTTCGGTATGGTTCAGTGCGGGTCAGTGCGGTTCGGTATGGTTCACTGGCACTGTGGATGAGAAACACTAAACAGCACACACACACAGTTTCACAGCAGCACTGAGGAGTTGGGGTGGGATTGGGTTTCTGTATTGCTGGGGTGGTTTTGGGTTCTATGATGATGGGGTGGGTTAAGTTCTAAAGTTCTAAAGTAATGAGGTGGGATTGAGTTCTATAGTGCTGTGGGGGGTTTGGGTTCTGTAGTAATGGGGTGGACTTGGGTTCTTAAGTAATGATGGGGGAGTTCTATAGTGTCAGGTGGTTTTGTGCTCTATAGCGATGAGGAAGTTTGGGTTCTATAATATGTGGCGGGTTAGGGTTCTATGGTGACGGGTGAGTTTTGTGCTCTATAGTAATGGGGTGGATTTGGCTGGTCAAGTATGAACCTCAATCATGTGAAAACATTCAGAATCAGTCCTGCTATATTCCATAACACATACACACACGTTCTTTCACATTTCAGTAACACACACACTGTCAGTGCCTTTTCAGCATGTGTGGGTTCAGGATTGGTTCTACTCTCTCTTCAACAGTGTGTCCGGGGGTCGGGGGTAATAGCCTGTAGTGCTGGGTTTATCCGGGGAAAACCGCGGGAATTTATAATCCAGAGGCAAATCTGAAATCAGGAAACAGAGCGACTGTAAAGAACCTTCAGTGACTACAAAGAAATAAAAACTCCACGTAAAGGTTCAGTGATCATAAAGCACCTCTGTGCTAATGCTAATGCTAACGCTACCGCCATCACTCATGTTCAGTGTGTGTACCTGCGATAGCCTCTATGCTGGGTATGGCCATGGTGCTGTACGTATGAATGCAGTGGGAGCACCAGGTCAGTCTGAGCCGCTCCTCTCCACCTTCATCCCTCTGAACGTCCACAAAATACGAACCCCACTGCTGCGAGGCCGCAGAGGGGGTCTTCATACCCTGATCCTGTAGAACACATACAGAACATCACCCACATCAGTAACCAGCAGCACAAATACACAAGCGTTATTATTTGCAGTGTGTGCAGAAATGAGCTTCAAACTGAGAGTCAAACAATAAAACAACGAATAATAATAATAAATCAACGAAATTAAAAATACAATTAAAGTACAGCTACTAGGAACGCAGCAGTGCAGCGTATCGGATTGTGGCTGGCGTGTTATTGTAGCTATCATATGAGCTCGTGGCTAGCACGTTAGCTCAGGGCTAACATATGAGCTTGTGGCTAGCATGTTAGCTCAGGGCTAACATATGAGCTTGTGGCTAGCATGTTAGCTCAGGGCTAACATATGAGCTCGTGGCTAGCACGTTAGCTCAGGGCTAACATATGAGCTTGTGGCTAGCATGTTAGCTCAGGGCTAACATATGAGCTCGTGGCTAGCACGTTAGCTCAGGGCTAACATATGAGCTCATGGCTAGCACGTTAGCTCAGGGCTAACATGACCTCAGCCCATTTCCAGGTGGTCCTTGTTTTTGCTGTAGTGAAATATGTAAACTGAGATGCCATCGTACATATCGAACTGAATTATGAATTTTCCGAATCGCTGCATCGCTGAACAGCTTTTACTTTATAACTATGGATTCACCAACATTTTCATCATCATTTTGCTTCATATACTGACATTACGGCAGAACGTAAGGACTGTCGATATGTAGCCTGGAGCTACATCAGTAAAGTCAGAGACACGTACAGGGTTAGCTAGCAAAACAAACAGTTACAGCGGCTGAACTTTCTGATTAGAGTATCAATCAGATCACTGAGGTCATTCTGTGCTAAAGAACAGTTACTGCTATTTCCTAAGTACAAACCGCCCAAGCTACATTTACAAAACTCCAAATTCAGTTTGGTTTGAAAGCAGCTTTAATACAGAAATGCATTAATGCACCCCCGGCTGACCAAACCGCTGTCCATCAGAACTAGAACCTGTCCAGGAACCATATTGGACTT
This sequence comes from Colossoma macropomum, assembly GCF_904425465.1. NCBI lineage: Eukaryota > Metazoa > Chordata > Actinopteri > Characiformes > Serrasalmidae > Colossoma > Colossoma macropomum. Next base: position 45,068,619 of record NW_023494795.1, on the reverse strand, counting down.
ACGGTTACCAGGGCAGCTGACCAGTGGGTGGAGGTGTACAGTGACCCTGAGGGGGAGGAGCTTAGCGAGCTGTCACTAGCCTGTCTGTGAGTGAGTGTCACTCCAATCTGCTCAGAGTTGTTACTGTACAAGTTCCTGTTGTGGCGTCTTTCTCTGTTTTCAGGTTGTGTTTACAGCAGTTTAGGGTTATTAAGTTCTGTACTCGTTTACTTATTATTGAACGCAGATAAATCAGGTGAATATTGATCTGTGAATATTAACAGGACTCCAGCGTTCAGCTCTGTTATCTTTAAAACGGTCATTAATAAACATCAGCTCGGCTCTCTGATCTCACATCAAACAGATTCCTGCTCTGTTTCTGGACACTCAACTCAACTTCAGCACTGAGGGACTCTAAACTTCAAAGAGCAAACAAAACACACAAACACACATGCACACACACACACACACACACACACAAACACACAAACATGCACACACACACACACACAAACACACACGCACACAAACACACACACTAACAAAGCACACACGCACACAAACACACGCATACACACTCAAAAAACACACACACAAACACACACGCACACACAAACATGCACACACACACACACACACAAACACACACGCACACAAACACACACGCACACAAACACACACACTAACAAAGCACACACGCACACACAAACACACGCATACACACTCAAAAAACACACACACAAACACACGCATACACACAAACACAAAAAACACACACACACTAACAAAACACACAGACACAAACAAAACACACACACACACACATACATACACACAAACACACACACACACACACACAAACGAAACACACACACTAACAAAGCACACACACACACACTCAAAAAACACACACACAAACAACACACACACAAACAAAACACACACACACAAACACAAAAAACACACACACACTAACAAAACACACACACACACATACATACAAACAACACACACACACACACACACAAACGAAACACACACACACTAACAAAGCACACACGCACACACACACAAACACACAAAAAAACAACACACACACACACAAACAAAACACACACACACACACTAATAAAGCACACATGCACACACACACAAACACACATGCACACAAACACACACACACACACACAAACAACACACTCAAAAACACACAAACAACACACACAAACGAAACACACACACACTAATAAAGCACACATGCACACACACACACAAACACACACTCAAAAAAACACACACACACAAACACACACACACAAAACACACACACACACAACACACACACACACAAAAACAACACAAACAAAACACACACACATACACACACACAAACACACACACAAACAACACAAACACACATACATACACACAAACAAACACACTCACAAACACACACACACACAAAACACACACACACAACACACACACACACAAAAACAACACAAACAAAACACACACACACACAAACACACACACACACATACATACACACAAACAAGCACACTCACAAACACACACACACACAAAACACACA
>NW_023494795.1:45019546-45059546 GCF_904425465.1 Colossoma macropomum | reverse complement strand
CTGAGAGGTTTAGCTAATCTGAGAGGGTTAGCAGGTTAGTTAATCTGAGAGGGTTAGCTAATCTGAGAGGGTTAGCTAATCTGAGAGGGTTAGCAGGTTAGCGAATCTGAGAGGGTTAGTTAATCTGAGAGGGTTAGCAGGTTAGTGAATCTGAGAGGGTTAGTTAATCTGAGAGGGTTAGCAGGTTAGTGAATCTGAGAGGGTTAGTTAATCTGAGAGGGTTAGCGAATCTGAGAGGGTTAGCTAATCTGAGAGGGTTAGTTAATCTGAGAGGGTTAGCAGGTTAGTGAATCTGAGAGGGTTAGTTAATCTGAGAGGGTTAGCGAATCTGAGAGGGTTAGCTAATCTGAGAGGGTTAGTTAATCTGAGAGGGTTAGCAGGTTAGTGAATCTGAGAGGGTTAGTTAATCTGAGAGGGTTAGCGAATCTGAGAGGGTTAGCTAATCTGAGAGGGTTAGTTAATCTGAGAGGGTTAGCAGGTTGGCTAATCTGAGAGGGTTAGCAGGTTGGCTAATGAGAGTGAAGCTGTTCTGATGTCCTGAGTGTCTCTGAAGCTGAATGTTCTGTTCAGACTCGTTTCTGACGAAGCTTCTGTCAGTCGTTACAAAACAAACAGGTTCAAACAGGCAGTTAAACTGAACCTGAACAGCAGCTGCTGATCTGTAACAACCTTTAAAGAGAGCAGGGTGTGAGAGACGGAGGGCTGAGTATTATTATTATTATTATTATTATTATTATTATTAGCTAAAGTGTGCAGGTCTGACAACTTTTACATTTTTGACAGAGAGAGGTTTCAGTGGGCCGGGCTGAGGGGCTTTTGGGTGGTGGGATCTTTGATTTTGGTGGACGGTATGGGGTCGGGGTAATGTTTAGTCCACAGTAATAGATATTTTAAAATGTCTAAAGTGGAATATTAATAAAAAAGTTCTTTATGCAGCACACATTTCATATAGAATAAAAAACTTATGTTAAAATATGTTAAATTTATATATATATATATTTGCTTAACCCATTAAATAATATTCTATCACAATAAATCATACATTTAATCCTTCAGAGCAAAGACTGAAAACTGCTCAGTTCTGCTTTTGTTCAGTACTGATCATTCAGTATTGATCAGTCAGTACTGATCATTCAGTATTGATCAGTCAGTACTGATCAGTCAGTACTGATCATTCAGTATTGATCATTCAGTCCTGATCATTCAGTATTGATCATTCAGTATTGATCATTCAGTATTGAACATTTAGTACTCATCATTTAGTACTGATCATTCAGTATCGATCACTCAGTACTGATTATTCAGTATTGATCACTCAGTACTGATCATTCAGTATTGATCATTTAGTACTGATCATTCAGTACTGATCATTTTCATTCTGAGTATTTGAAGACGCGGCCTGTGCAAGAGTGACGTAGCCGAGCTCAGCGTACAAGCTAATATTAATACATACAGTGACTGTGATTGATTATCTAGCAAGGCGTAAATGGCAGAAATCACCAGCATATTAAAGCTGTGGTCGTCGTTGTTGCTCCTGCGGCATAAACTGTAATCATGATCGCGATTCTTATTATTGATCATGTTTACTTTACTGACCAAGTCGGTCACTTTCCTCTTTGTTTCCTTCCATTTTCGTCCGTTTATCGTGTGTTCAGTGAAAGTTTCTCTGCTCCGTGTCAGAGATGTTACAGCGTGTTCAGCTGGAGTGCTGAACTTCCTCTATGGTTCTCTGTTGTTATGGAAACCAGTCCCGCACCCGTTGATCTGAACCACACATGGACCAGCAGTAACTGACCAGCCAGCGTTCTTTCCTCCACTCGTGTCTCAGTGAGACGGCATCGGCATGCAGAGCATCACTGATCAGTGAACGGGGGAACGTTCTGAGTGTTCAGGTTTGTCCACGTGTCGCTTAGTGAGAACACGTGAGGAACGTCGAGCAGCACGAGAGCGAGAGAGCAAGAGAGAGAGAGCGAGAGAGCGAGAGAGCGAGAGACAGAGACAGAGAGAGAGAGTACTAAATTAAATAAGTACTAAACAAATAAGTACTGAGATATAAATTCTCAGCAGCAGTAACAGCAGCAAAGAATCATCATCATCATCATCATTGTTAACCGCTGATTCCAGATAGGGTCACGGTAGCAGTTGGGAGAGCAGAGAATCCCAGACGACCCTGTCCCCTGCAACTTCCTCCAGCTCAATCCTGGGGACCCCAAACCGCTCCCAGGCCAACTTGGAGATATAAGTGTCGTACAGGCAGTGGGCAGCAAAGAATATGAGCTCCTAAAACCTTACACTTTTTTGTTGATTTTTTGGATGTACAGCAGCAAACAATAGTCTAAACTCAACCTAAACATACCAGGAATATTTAGACTAACTTTGAGGATCTACAGACCAGCAGAAAAGGAAGAAACTGATCTAACAAGATCCAGCTATCAACCTGGGCTGCATCTCAGACAGCACGTTTAAACAACAACAACAGAAAACTGCTCAACAGGGGAAGAACAGGAAAAGACCTGGACCAAATCTAGGAGACACAACACTAACAGAGGAAAACACCAGAGCAGACTGACTGATAAAGGGGTGAGCTTCCTTTATAACTTGCTGAGAGAAGCTTTTTAAACAGCTTTAAACATTTTCAGCACTGCTAGTCCTCACTCAGCTCGGTCAGTTAGAAATGGATGCACTGGATACACTGGACACACTGCTGGGGCAGGTCAGTGGACAGAGCCTCAGCTCCTTAGCTATCAGATACCCAGAAGATGCCAACAGTGAGAGCAAAAAGAAGAAATACAAGGCAGAAATATTAAAAGAAAACCCACTGAGAGCAGATTTCACCATAATAAACGGGAGAGAAACTAAAGCTGACCTACTGTTTTACACAGAACACCCAGATGTTTGGCATTCAGCTCTCCTTACTGACAATAAGCACTTTAAAATGTGTGGTAATAAAACGATGAGGCAGCTCTACATTGACAGCTCACCAAAATTTAACACAAATGTCTACAAAACTGGAACAATCATGATTCAAGGGTCGGAAACAAATCTTGAAAAATTTGAACAGGACTTTTAAAGACTGAAGTCACTTGTGGAGAAGAATACCCACTCCACCCCCTACAGCAGAACACAGTGATGTGATGTCTGCCTCACCCCCACAAACAGGCCTCAGGACCGTTCTAACAGACCCAACCGGTACCAGCGGAGTCTCACCCAGAACACCTGCAACAGTCAAGCGCATTCAGGACTGCCTCTCCCTACTAGAGGTGGAGATGATGGAAATGAGAGAAAACAAACTTGCTGAAAACGACATTATTCAACAACCGAGAACTGAACTAACTCAGCACAAGAAAGAGACTCAGAATAAAGTCAGACAAACTGAAAGAGATATGAATTCACTTCAAAGAGAAAACAAGACTCTAAAAGATGATTTGATGAGATTAAAAGAAGAGCTGATACAGAAAGACACACAGATCATCAGCCTCACAGAGCAGCTCCTAAAGGAGACAAGACACTGCACAGACGCCCTCTATACAAAAGACCGTACACTACATCCTGAGAACAGTGGAAAAGAGCCAGAGCTCCGCCCCTCCAGCACTCAGAGTAAGCCAGAGCTCCACCCCTCCAGCGCTCAGAGTGAGCCAGAGCTCCACCCCTCCAGTTCTCCACATAATGAGCCCTCTACATACAACAACCTACAGGATCACTCCCCTCCAGCCCCTCTATGTCCTCCTGTTGTGCACCATTCACAACGTCACATGCCAGGCTGACCTGTACCGCCTCCCAAAACAGCACTACTCATCGACTCCAATGGGAAATTTTTAAAACATCGACAGATGTTTCCAACACACAGCGTAGGAAAATTCTGGTGCCCCACAACCCAAACAGCACATGAACTGCTTCACCCTGCACAGTTGGGTACGCCAGATAACATTATTATACACACAGGAACAAATGAGCTGCGTTCACGTAGGAAATGTCTCGCAACAGCAGTAATACAGACAGCTCTGAAAGCTCAACAGGAGTTTCCAAACACTAACATCACCATCTCCACCTTACTGCCACGAAAAGACGTTCCCTACGAAACGATCAAGGAAATTAATGATACTATCAGTACAGAATGTGCCAGTATGACTGGCATTAAAATTGCCCATCATCCAACACTAACAGCTGAACACCTATATGACCACGTTCATGTAGATAAAAACTACGCTTGGATGTTAGCATATGACCTGGGAGCAGCTGTGTCTAACCCCTGGTTCCTAGCACCTTATCCAGCCAGAGGACAACCAGAATACCAGCAGCACTCGCATGTGATCAGTCACACAGACTACCATCTAAAGAACAAAGTGCAACTTAAGAGAGACAGATGGAGGAGAGCCCCACCAAACACTGCAACACCCAGCAGAACCTCAGAGCACAACTCTACGAATAGTAGAGCCCAGCACAGCACCACTACAACTAACAGAACCACGGCCAGCATCACTGTACCCAACAGAACCACGGCCAGCATCACTGTACCCAGCAGAACCATGCCCAGCAACACTACACCCAACAGAACCACAGCCAGGAACACTGCACCCAACAGAACCACACCCAGCAACACTGCACCCAGCAACACTGCAACACCCAGCAGAACCTCACAGCAAAATTCTACAAACAGTACGTCCCGGCACAGCAACACTGCAACTAGCAGAACCACGCCCAGCAACACTGCACCCAGCAGAACCACGCCCAGCAGAACCCTGATCAACCCTTACAGCAGACCCCTGCCAAGTGATGCTACACACTGCACAACACAGGCATCTCCACAACCCGGCCAACAGCCCTCCTATGCTCAGGTGGTATCCAATGGGAAACAAACAGACCATCCAGCCTTTGAAGAGGTGAGACAACTACTCCAACTTATCTGCAGAATCGTGGGATAAACCAAATGGAACTCTAAAAGTTATTACTTTTCTAATTATTGTTATTGTTATTATTATTATTATCTTTTTTATACAATCCGTATTGTAACTGTTGCTTTCTGATGTACATATCTACTAATAGTCAGTGAATACCAGTTTAATTTAAGATGCGATCCCTTACCATTAGCTCTTGGAACATCCAAGGACTATACTCCTCAACATCTGGTTTTAAGAGCACAAATGTAGACTTCTTAATGAATATTTCTGATGTAGACATTATTATATTATTAGAAACATGGTGTAAAGACGACACTGACACTCACTGTCCCACACATTACAGAGAAATTTTACTGCCCTCTCTAAAACAGAAAAATATTAAACATGGTAGAGACTCCGGGGGGGGGGGATCTAACAGAAATTAAAAGAGCATCCACACACATTTGGCTGAAATTAAATAAACACATTATTGACTGTGAAGACGAGTTATACATATGTGCAGCGTATACCCCCCCTACAGAATCTCCATACTATGAGGACAATTTCTTTGAGGATCTTCATCATGAGATCAGACATTTCCAGGCCCAGGGCAATGTGATGCTGATCGGAGATCCAGACGCCAGAACAGGAACAGAGAGTGACGTTATCGATTCTACTGGCAATAAATACATATTCAAACAAAAATAAATACATATTCAAACAAAAATAAATACATATTCAAACAAAAATAAATACATATTCAAACAAACCCCCACTCACACAAATACCATCACTACTCGAAGAAACAGTCCTGATCACGTCCTGAACAGAAACGGTACAGAACTAGTGCACCTCTGTCCATCCTCAGGTCTGTATATTCTTAATGGCAGGATCAGAGGGGACTCTTTAGGGAGATTCACATACTGTTCAGCTCTTGGAGCCAGTGTAGTCGACTACGTAATCACTGACACGGACCCCTCCACTATTAGTGCATTCACTGTCCTGTAATACATTCCAATTATGTAATGTATAGTCCTGTAATGTATTCCAATCAATGACATATATTATAAATCAGCTAAGAAAGCAGGCATCAATTTCACAAATATCACACACAGCCAAAAACCAAAGGAAGAATGGTTTGATGAAGACTGTAAAAGAATAAGAAAAAAATTAAGAAATCTATCAAACCAAAAACACAGAGAGCCACACAATATTCAAAATTCTCCAAAACGGTGTCGGGGGTAAAGTCTATGACATCATTAAATCAATGTATGTCAATAATAAATGTGGAATAAAAATTGGCAATAAAATGACAGATCTCTCCACTCGAGGCTGTGGTGTCAGGCAGGGTTGCTGCTTGTCCCCTACTCTATTTAACATGTACATTAATGATTTAGCTGTGTTACTAGAGCGATCTGCAACACCTGGCCTGACACTGAACCAAACGGACTTTAAATTTCTCCTCTATGCAGATGACCTTGTGCTGCTGTCGCCCACTGAAAAGGGGCTACAGCAGCACCTGGATCTGCTAGAGCAGTACTGTCAGAACTGGGCCCTGACAGTCAACCCAAACAAATCTAAAGTCATGATCTTCCAAAAGAAAGCCGGATCTCAGGAAAGCAGATATGTGTTCAGTCTAGGAGACGCCGCCCTGGATCAAACGCTTTCCTACGATTACCTGGGACTAAAGATCAGTGCCTCAGGAGGCTTCGGTCTGGCAGTGAATGCACTGAAAGAAAAGGCCTGCAGAGCCTCGACTCAATCAGGAAACAGTTCCACAAGATTAACATCCCAATCAGAATCTGGACAAAGATCTTCGACAGTGTAGTCCTGCCCACTGCGCTGTACGGTAGTGAAGTCTGGGGTCCACTCAGTCGTGACTACACTAGATGGGACAAGCATCCCACTGAAGTCCTGCATGCAGAATTTTGCAGAATGATTTTAAACGTCCAAAGAAAAACACCAGCGAATGCCTGCAGGGCTGAATTAGCCGATTCCCTCTAATCACGAACACTGAAAAAAGAACACTGAGATTTTGGATGCACCTTAAATCGAGTCCCAAAACAAAACTGCAGTTTCAGGCACTCCAATCCCAGGAGCTGAACCCTGAAAAGAGCCCCCTGTGTCAGCTGGCACAGAGATTGACCACCTCACTGACCCCCAACAACCCAAACTCTCTGACCAGCACTGCTTCCCAAACACCAATCAGAGTAAACCAAATTATTAAACAAAGTAAAAATACCTACCTGGAACACTGGAAACACCAAATTCACTCACAAAACAGACTGAACTGCTTTCTGGCCCTAAAACAGCAAAACAGACTGGCTGAATATCTTGTTACTGTCTAAGATATGAAGCAGAGATGGATCCTCACCAAATACAGGCTCAGTGACCACAGCCTGGCCATCGAGAGAGGCAGGTTTAAAAAGCCCTGGCTAGCGAGAGAGGAGAGAGTGTGTGGTCACTGCAGGACAGGTGAGGTAGAGACAGAGGTGCACTTCCTACTGAACTGCCCAAAATATGAGTCTATTAGAAATAAATATTTTAATCAATTTGAAAAACAAATAAATAACTTTGGGACGCTGGGAGATGAAGATAAATTAGTAATTATATTAGGAGAGGGTCCAGCAGCGTCCACTGCAGCCAGATATGTGTACGAGTGCCATACACTCCGGGACAGTGGGTGACCATCACACCACAGCCTTTTCTTTACCTTCACTGTTATATATGTATATCTATAGTACAGTTTCATTTTTTCTCTTCTTACTCACATAAATATATTTGATAATTAACTTTTGTTTTTCTCTCTCTTCTTATTTATTGCATTATCATACATTAATCTTGGTTTGTATTTTGTTTATTATTATTATTATTATTATTATTATTATTATTATTATTTTTATTATTTTTATTAACTTTTGATACATAGATCATTTTTATTGTGCTTTGACAATACATATGTACATTTGAGAGAGAGAGACAAAGACAGAGAGAGAGAGTGAGAGAGAGAGAGAGAGAGAGAGAGAGAGAGTAAGAGGGTGAGAGACAGAGAGGGAGTGAGAGACAGAGAGAGCGTGAGAGAGAGCGAGTGAGAGAGAGAGAGAGAGAGAGAGTCCTATAGTAAAGGTACTATATCTGCGTTTTTTCTCAGTTTCTGTCACTGCAGTGACAAATCACAGATTAACAGATGAGCTTCTTTCCGAGAGCCCTGATCACACACACACACACACACACACACACACACACACACACACTCTCTCTCTCTCTCTCTCACCCGAGGCTCAGCTCTGCCCGTCATCTTCTTCAGCAGGTCGTGTAGGTGAGGCCAGTTTCCCTGAGAGTACCAGCCGGGCTTCTCCAGACCAGGAAGACCCTCAGAGTCCTCCACATCGTTCACTACACAAACACAAACCCACAGCTCAAACAATCAGTCTATCTCACTAAAAACCTCTGAAACACAGAAACCGCACTGTTAGAGACACGTATGACCAACAACACCACGCGGGCAACATACATCAGTAACAGGGCTAGTGTCCAATATAATATACAGAATTAAAAAAAAATATATGTATATATACATACATATATATATATATATATATATATATATATATATATATATAAATAAATATGTAAAACAGCATTACTGTCTAATATAATATACATTATTAAAATATGTAATACAGCAGTATCAGTGTGTTTTATGATGGACGCTGCGTGCAGGTCTCTCACCCAGCGTTCTGAAGGGTCTCTGCTGAGGAATGAGGGAGAAGAAACCCGGTTTCAGAGCGTTCGTGATGATGACATCAAAAAGATCCTCAAAGTCCTTCCTGAAGAAAAGCCATCACATCACATGACTGACCACACACCAAACTAACAAGCTCATTAACTCACACCTCTGCAGTCTCTGTGCTCAGCGGAGGTGTTACTGACCCTCACTGGACCAGACGGTCCTTCTACAGGAAACAAGGTGCTGGACGGTGTTCTGTCCAGAAAAAACTTTTCAGTTTATAATTGACCTGAAATAATGATTGACACGTCTCTCGGCCAATCTGTCAGCTCTGAACTCTCTTATCCATCGTTAAACTCCTGCAGCGAGAACGTCAGTGGCAGCGAATCAGAGTGAAAAACGTAGAGGAGTCTGTGAGGAGCGTGTAAAGCTGGACTGTCCTGACCATCGGCAGCTGAACAAGTTTAACAAACTCGCAGCTCAGTGACTGAACTGGTCACAGACTCATCAGGATAGACTGATAGAGTCTGATAAACTCTATCGGGTTTCTGGTCAATACGTTTTCAAACGTGTGTGTGTGCAGGACGTGGACGCTGTGAGCTATGCAGAGTGTTGGACACTGTTAAGTTCAAAAATGTGTAAAGACGCATTTCATAACGCGACGCAAGTGTGAGCTGCATTCTGATTGTTACAGCAAGGGGTGCTATAATGACAGCCAACCCTGTCCGAGCGGTCTCAGACCGCCAGCGTGTTTCTGAACTGCCACAGCAGATGAGGAGCCGAGTCTCACCAAAGTCGGCTTACATAATCATAAAAATATGATCCGTTATGGTCTTTCAGTTCCAGCAGGAGAGCTGAAGCAGCTCACTCTCCTCTACTGCCCACGTTCAGCTGCTGGAACAACAGTAGATCCTCTCTGATTGTCCTCTAGCGCCCCCTTCAGTACAGCGTGTTTTAACCTCCACAGTAACGTGAGAACACACGCTGAGTTTGTACAGAAGGACTGAGCATCTGCAGCACGTTGTCATTTGCGTTGGTGAACCTGTGTTGAGTTTTGGGTGACGCTGAACTCAATGGTTACATTTTGGTGAGTATAAACGCAGAGCAAACCAGCTTTTGTTGGAATTCATTAATTACTCCCACCATGATAGCTAGCATGACCGTGTGGTGACTGTGGTGGTCTCCCTGCAGAGGTGGTCCATCAGCTGACATACATGCTGTTCCACTGGCTGAGGTTCACTAATATATCGCTGTATGAAATAAGATCTTCAATAAAATGTGACAAATAAGCTGGTGTTACATTGAGAGTCTCTCACTGCTGCAAATAAACAAAACCTAATTAAATGATCTAGAACAAGTGATGTCAGGGCAGACCACCTCAGCAGAAGGACCACCACAGTCCCCACAACAGCAGTCAGTCATTAAACAGGACTGTGCATGTTTGTAATCAAAAGCAAATAATGTTACTCTGACTAGCTCTGATGCCTCTGTGTTAGCATTAGCTTTAGCATTTAGCTTTATCTGAAGGGGCAGCTTCCTTAACTCCAGCCTTAAACACAAAAACCCACTTTAACGTTGAGCCGCTAAAAATTTCCCTCAACGCAAAAATCGTTCACAGAAACTTTTCCACGTTTTAAATGTGTTTGCGTAACGTCTCGTAATCACGGTTCACCTTTAAACGGCGAAATGTCTCAGAAATGTCTCCTCTGGGCTGTTGATGCTACCAGTGCAGCCGGAGCTGAAAGCTTGATTACCATGGCAACAGGAACTAAGGGAAGCAGAATAACTCACCCCAGTATGTGATCACAGACCAGCCTGCAGTAGTCTGAGTGGGAGCTGGTGATGAGGAGGAGGATTTTGCCATTTTCCTTCAGGCTGCGGAGCCAGCGGCGCACCGAGGCTGAACACGGCTGCAGGAAGCGCCCTGGATCACGCTTCACTCGCGGGAAATACCAGCCAGAGTCCTCTACGGACAGAAACACGGACATCAACAACAGCCGTCACTCACAGACTCTATAAACACTGTAGGACGTACTGTTACACATAAAACCTCAACTGAGTGACTGATTGAGTGAGTGACAGTGAATGAGTGACTGTCTGACTGACTGAGTGAATGAGTGACAGACTGAGTGAATGAGTGAATGAGTGATAGTGAATGAGTGACTGACTGAGAGAATGAGTGAGTTAATGAGTGAATGAGTGAGTTAATGAGTGAATGTTTGACGGACTGAGTCACTGAGTGAGTGAGTGACAGTGAATGAGTGACTGAGTGACTGACTGATGTCCACTGTAGAAATGTAAGTGGGCGAGCGTAACCCCAGATAAACAGGTGGCGCTGTGCACCATTAAACATCACCCTACCAACACTTTCAACATAAGACTAATAACCACTGGAGGAGAAACACTTTCACATATATAAATATCATACAGGCTCTTCTGTAGTGCTGTTCCAGATAACACAGCACCAGAGATCAGCCATGCTAATCGGTGGCGTATACACACACACACACACACAGACACACACACACACACACAGACACACACACAGACACACACACACACACACAGACACACACACACACACAGACACACACACACAGACACACACACACACAGACACACACACACACAGACACACACACAGAGACACACACACACACAGACACACACACACACACACAGACACACACATACACACAGACACACACACACAGACACACACACAGACACACACACACAGACACACACACAGACACACAGACACACACAGACACAGACACACACACACACAGACACACACACACACACACACATACACAGACACACACATGCACACATACACAGACACACACACCGACACACACACAGACACACACACAGACACAGACACACACACGCACACAGACACACACATGCACACACACACAGACACACACACACACACAGACACACACATGCACACACACACAGACACACACACACAGACACACACATGCACACACACACAGACACACACACCGACACACACACACAGACACACACACCGACACACACACACACAGACACACACACACACACACACACTGACGCACAGACACAGACACACACACCGACACACACACAGACACACTCACAGACACACTCACAGACACAAACGCACACAGTAACAGTGATATTATGGTGATATAACCGATATAACAGTGGTGTAACAGTCATATAACTGATATAACAGTGGTATTACATTGGTATTAGTCATATAACAGATATAACAGTAGTATTAGTGGTATAACAGTGGTATTAATCACATAACAGTCATATAACGGATATAACAGTGGTATTACAGTCATATAACAGATATAACAGTAGTATTACAGTGGTACAACAGTGGTATTACAGTGGTATTACAGTGATATAACAGTGGTATACTGAAAGCTGAACTATTACTTTGGGGTTGTTTTAGTGAAAAATGTTGCTCTGAATAGAAGATGATAAATACTCAAACGTGGTGTTTTATATGAGTAAAAACAGCGAGAGCTCCCCCTTCTGGATGTTTGGAAACATAAGCAATCAACTTCTTGTAATATTGTCCTTTTACAGACTTCACAGTCTAAACAGTGTTTAGTGATGGTTTAAATAGCTGGTTATGTCTATGGAAATGTGTGTTGCTCTGTGGCTCCGAGTGAACTGTGACGCTCTCCGTCTCACAGGAACTACAAATGAACTCATTAATCTGTTACACTTCAAAATAAATGGAAACAGAATGTAATACTGTACTGAGTGTGTGTGTGTGTGTGTGTGTGTGTGTGTGAATCTCCAGATCCACACACAGACAAACCCTGTAACTGATAATAATTCTACTGTCAGCACTGCCCCCCTGCGGAGAACACTCAGTACTGCAGCCTTCATTTCACTGCCTTTCAGTAAAGCTGTAAAATCTTATAATCTTATAGCGGTAACTCAGTTTACCAGCACTGTGGGTTGCTACTATGGCAACTTGAGTAACCTTCAACCAACAACAGGCCTAATATGCACTGTTCAAACCTGAGAGCTGAACACAGACTGATTATTACAGACAAACAAACTGTGAAATGCCTGCAGTTAGACTCCAGGGGGCGCTGCTATATTAAACACAGCGTATTTACACACAGTTATTACAGGATGTGATATTATGTGTCTGATTGAAAAACTTCAACACTTTATTTACATTTTTTACACTGTAGATTTGATTAAAGTAACTCTTTAAGAGGCGCTGTAAATAATTATGAATATTGGCTGATATCACTCAAGTTTGATAAAGTTTAGAAATATTCATACTATAAAAAAAAAGATTCATTTAGCAAAGCAGCAAAAGTAACTAATAATCACATAAATCGATAAAAACGCATTTAAAGAGTTAAATGTTGAACTAAACTCTATACTGTTACTGTTTCTGAGCTGAAGTCCTGTTTGTCTTGTAAAAAAGGACAAATATTAACGCAGAACATTTTTTGTTACAAATCAAAAACTAAAATATTGTGATTAAAAACTGAAAAATCTAACAATCTTTAAATTATGGCTGTCCAGTGAAACACAGAGAGGCCAGCAGAGGTCAGTGTGGAGTCTGAAGGGTTAAACTTCTACTTTGCTGAGAGAATGAAACAAATCAAAGGCTGAATGCAGCCGTAAATACACACACACTCATACATACACACTCATATACACACACTCATACGCACACTCACACACTCAGCGGTGGTGAAGCTGTAAACACTCTGCAGTGAGAGGCTCCATTAAACTTCACAAATACAACACTTGCCACTGCACTGTGTGTTTACAGCAGCGGCTCTGACTCCGACTGCGTTTCATCTCCAGCACAAACTCTGTATTTACTAACTCCGTCTGTGGGTTCAGCTCCGCATCTGTAACCCAGAGCTCCCAGCTTTCCCTCTCTGAGCCACAGACTCCACTCTGCTCTTCTCCCCTATCTCTTTACTCTCTTCACGCTGGACCTGCCTGACCGTCAGCAGGACGGCCTGCTCTGCATTCTGTACTCTGCTTTTCTTCTGCGGCCGTTGGAGCTCCAGCAGGATCTAATCTCGATCCTCATGGTGGCACTAATTTTAAACTAAGCATCACATTATTTTATTTCTGGAGCTCACCAGCATCCTGTGGCACTATCACACATACGCACACTCACACACACGCACGCACACTCACACACACACACACACACACACACACACACACACAGTCTGTTATATAGCTGGTTGAAGTGTGACTCAGCACTGCGGTGTCGCTAAACCGCTCATTTCACTCTTCTCATTCGTCTATTCTCTCCTTTAATCCAACAGGTTTTTAAATCTGCCCTCAGCGGACGTGGCTGAGAAATGTTCCACCAGCCGAAAATAACCAGCGAGAAGTGAAAGACACCGGAATAAAGAAATAAGCACGCATGCTGCAGACATTTTTACTGATCTTTATCATTATCGCTGCTTCGACTCACAAATTAAAGTGTTTCTCAGTGAAATTCGCCGCTGGAGAAAAAGGCAGAAAAAAGAGAAAAGATAAAGAGAACAATGAGTGCAGAGGAAAAGCTCCGTGGTTTGTGGACTCCAGCGCCCGGTGATTTAGGAGTGCCTGACGCCAAAGCCATGGTCAGTCAGGACTGGAGGTGAAAACCGGGAAAGCAGCGACCAGTCATTACAGAAACATTAGAGAAACCTCAACAGGGCCGAGAGAGAGAGAGAGAGAGAGAGAGAGAGAGAGAGAGAGAGAGAGAGAGAGAGAGATTAGATTTTAGAATCAGTCTCTGTTCTCTACCTTCATTCACTTCCACACACACCTTTAAAGTCACTTACAAACAAAGTCAATTACATTTTATAACAAATCAGGTTTTATCACATTTCATTCCACACAGCTGAAAACTCACTGCTTTCTAATGTAGAAAAAAAAACCTTCAAAAACTCCACCACATCATTCAGATTACTCTGTTATTCAGGCCTAGAAACTGTATCTGAACAAATCCTTCCAAATACCAAACAAAAGCACTAAGAAGCCCCACAAAATTCCATCTGAACCGATTGTAGCTCACAAAATTCTGTCTAAATTCGACTTTAGCTGACTAAATTCTGTCTGAACTGACTGTAGCCCACAAAATTCTGTCTGAACCGACTGTAGCCCACAAAAATTCTGTCTGAACCGACTGTAGCCCACAAAATTCTGTCTGAACCGACTGTAGCCCACAAAATTCCGTCTGAACCGACTGTAGCCCACAAAATTCCGTCTGAACCGACTGTAGCCCACAAAATTCCGTCTGAACCGACTGTAGCCCACAAAATTCCGTCTGAACCGACTGTAGCCCACAAAATTCTGTCTGAACTGACTGTAGCCCACAAAATTCTGTCTGAACTGACTGTAGCCCACCCAATTCTGTCTGAACTGACTGTAGCCCACAAAATTCTGTCTGAAGCGACTGTAGCCCACAAAATTCCGTCTGAACCGACTGTAGCCCACAAAATTCTGTCTGAACCGACTGTAGCCCACAAAATTCTGTCTGAACCGACTGTAGCCCACAAAATTCTGTCTGAACCTGACTGTAGCCCACAAAATTCTGTCTGAACCTGACTGTAGCTGGACCACCCTGCCCATCATCTTATCTCTGCCCACTGCATTTTGTGTCTGACCAGCGTCTCCCTTCAGAGCCAGTACTTGCTGACTCAGGAATCGCAGACTGAGGGAGGAAACACGGTGTGAATGTGGCAGAGTGTTTTAATCACTGGGGACTTTCACACTTCTTTCATTGAATCATTCTGCGGTCAAAAATGGAATCTTTCTAAACAAACTTGAAGCCTTTAAGTGTGAAATCCTCCCACAAAAACAGCGACCAAATCGTCAGGCTACACCCTGATACTGCGCAATTCCAGTCTAACAGTTTCACCCTCCCAACGGCTGCTATTAACTTAAAGATGAAAAACAGTAGTTAGTTTAATGGCAGACAAAAGTAAATCCATTCAAAATGAGAAAGCTTGACTGGCTTAAAGACCTTCTTAGACGTCTCTGTAGACTTTCAGATTTTTTTAACCACACATCAAATGTAAGCTCAGTAAATGCTTTGATTAAAACACAGTAAACCAAATGAGGATTTAGGTTATCAAGTTATTTACTTTACAAAACTAAAATCTCTTAGAAAAGGCAGGTAAAATAATCAAACAATAGAAAGTCCGTTCTTGACGTTGATATTAAGTAACAGATGGCTGAGAGAACACAGAGAAACTATGAAACTGTGTGAGTCTATAGTTCATCCTTCTCCACACTCTTTGCAAACACTACATTTTAAAAATTCATAGAATTTTTGCCTAAAGCAATTGTACTCCATGTTACATTAAAGCTATGCATGTTTAAACTAGAACATTTATTAAAGGCTAATAGGTCCATTGAAAAGCACTCCAGATTACTTCAATGAAATCTGTCTCTAAAACATTGCATGACAGAGAAACATTGAGTTCTAAGAATATAAACACACCAAACTTTAGTCTTATTCTATAAAATAAACTGTCATTTTTCCCTGCACACAAACAAACAGAGCCAAACAAACTTGCGAAAGCCTCAGAAGTACAGCCACGAGGTCTGAGGCTGCAGGACCAACCTTTTTGATTTCATGCACTAAATGCTCAGGCTGTTATTGTTGCATGCATGTACTTATCTCAGCCGACACGGGACAAACAACATCAGGCGTGTATTTACGTTGGCAAACAGAACTGTGTACATTCCCACCCAGAAACCATTACAGCCACGTTTAGCACTGCCAACACATCACGCACCAGCATCATGCACTTCAGCTACAATAACAATCAAACTCTTTACGGTGTCATACATTTACTGCAGGAAAGCATCCTAAACTCCAATATCAGGATAGTATCCTAAACCCTCATATCAGGACAATAACAAACCAATAAATGAATATCCCAGACTCCAATATCCAGACAATATCCTAAACTCCAAAATCAGGACAGTATTCTAAACTCCAAAATCAAGACAATATCCAAAACAACCATATCAGAATATCCCAAACTCCAATATCAGGACAATATCCTAAACTCCCATATCAGAATATTCCAAAGTCCAATATCAGGACAGTATCCTAAACTCCTATATCAGAATATTCCAAACTCCAATATCAGGACAATATCCTAAACTCCCATATCAGAATATTCCAAACTCCAATATCAGGACAGTATCCTAAACTCCTATATCAGAATATTCCAAACTCCAATATCAGGACAGTATCCTAAACTCCTATATCAGAATATTCCAAACTCCAATATCAGGACAGTATCCTAAACTCCTATATCAGAATATCCCAAACTCCAATATCAGGACAATATCCTAAACTCCCATATCAGAATATTCCAAACTCCAATATCAGGACAGTATACTAAAACAAAGCATCCTAAACTTTAAAAGCAGGACAGCATCCTAAACTCTCATATCAGGACAATAACAATCCAATAACAGAATATCCTAAACTCCAATTTCAGGACAATATTTTAAACACCAGTATCAAGACAATATCCTAAACTCCCATATCAGAATATTCCAAAGTCCAATATCAGAATATCCCAAACTCTAATATCAGGACAGTATCAGACAGATGTCTGAGGACTACACACCTACAGAAAGTCATTAACTAACAGAAACACATTAAGGGTCATTTCCTGTGGGATGAGGGTCAAACTTGAATGACATCACTGCACAGCTGATACCCAAACAGTGCAATTCATCAACAAACTGCTGATCCAGAGCTTCTCCCAGAGGTTTGAGATCTTCATTAGTGAACGCTGTGTTTGGCTGTGGTTTGGGTTCCTCGCGTGTCTCTGAAATGCAGACGCAGCCCTGCTGCATTTTCCACTGTAAAAATCACACAGACCATAAACGCTCCCAGTACGGCAGCATGACTTCATCGGAAGAGTTAAATACGAATGTGAGTTAAATATGAGTGTGGATGTGAAAACAGAGTGGTTGCCGTGTCAACACATCATCACCCATGGCAGCCACAGAGTAAGGTGGAAATCATTACACAATTCATCAGAAATATGACAACATGCACACGTTTAGAGTTGAAGGGAAAGATTTAGCTGATGTGTGATGAACAGGCAGGTATAATGACCTTATCCACACACTTCCATCTGAAAATACGCCAAACCCGCCTGTCCGAGTTCTTAGTTTTACTATACATACAGAAAAAAAACCACCTCAAACAGCTTCTGCAGCAGCCTCACACCAACACGCTTCTGAAAACACAAATAATACAGTGGCATGAAAATGTACAGTATCGATTTACATTTCAGACGTCCTGCCCACAGAAGGTTTAGGACAACCAACATAAAGTGTCTTTATGAGGTGTTGGGCCACCATGAGTTGCCAGAACATCTTGGTACAAATTCCACGAGGCTCTGGAACTGTAATGGAAAGATGGAACACCGTTCTTCCAAAAGAACTGATAATGGTGGTGGAGAATGTGGACAAACACTTTGCTGCACAGGTCTTATACTGGGTTGGGATCTGGTGATTGTGAAAGCCACAGCTTATGATTTACATCAGAACAGACCAACTGCTTTCAGTCAGAATAACTGTGTGACCCCCTCACTGTAGGGGTCCAGCATTCAGGCCTATAGCGTTCTCTTGGTGTACACCGCACATGCACTCTCCCACTCGTGGAGAAGACAGGGAAGGATGACCATCATCTGACCAGATCACAGTTCTCCGCATCTCTGTAGAGCAGTGCTGATGGTTTTTAATCTGCTGACCTCTCAGATGGTCACTGGTATTTGTAATCAGGGTTTCTGCACTGCAGTTCTGCTATTATATCCCTCCCTGTGCAGTTGTGGACGGAACGTTCTTGCTGACAGTCTAACCATGTCCTGCAGTTCACCCATCTGGAAGCATCTGGACTTGTTACGGTTCTCCACTCGTTTATTCAGGTTTTCCTTTCATTTCTCACTCATCTATATATCTTCTCTTTTAGATTCTTCATTAGCATCTCTTGCTTTCAGCTTTACACTCTGCGTTCTTATAAGCAGCTTCTTTAGGAGCCACTTGAGATGATTTTCCAATAAACCTGAGGAACATTCAGACACCATCACACCACAGTGACTCAAACATCACTCCTCCATTTAGGGAATGTTGACTAATATTCAAATCAAAATGTTTGTGTGGAAACGAATTCGTACATACGCAGGGTTCTGTGACAAACATGTTATTGAACCTATTGTTCAATAATATATAATTGGTATAGAACCTATTAAGTTGAGCTTCTTTTAAACTTTAAAAAGGTTCTTTGCATCCACATCTCCCATTTACATCGGGAACGATGCACTGAAACGTTCTTTATGCAAACAAAAGTATTTTTGCATTTCCAGTATTTGAGCCCAAACCTTGAGAACTAAATGACTATAAAATTCTAAAAATATCCACTCAGTATTGGAAGAGAACGTCCAGCAGAAGCTCTGGCGGTTTGGATCTGACCTCGTTAAGCTGGTGCGTTTGGTGAGAAACGTGTCGTTCTTGGCCGTGAATGAAGCCTGTGATGTGGAAGTGCTACTGTACATAAACAAAGCCCCCATCTCCTCTAAACAGCCAGAGCATTCTGGGTAACAGCAGTCTGAAGAAGAAGCCTGCTCATCAAATCAGTGGCACACCAGAGAAAAGCCATACTAAGAACATAATTAACTTAATCACCAATAACATCAGAGCTTTCAGACCTCAGAAACAGAACCCAGCAGACTATTATTCTCCAAACTCCGCCCACTGAGATCTGAAGGTAAACAGAAATAGAAAACAGAGATGTAAACAAAGTAAACCATAATTATAAGTGTTCTTCCAACATGAACTTTGAGGTTGAAAGTGTGATGGTTCTAAAAACACTGCCTTTGAGTAAAAGGAAAACAGAGGGACACAAACACCTACAGAACAGCAGGAACCTGAACTGAGCCTGAACTGCTACTAAACTCACCATCTGCAGAGACTCGTCACTTAATATCATTATTCAAATACAGAACCACAACCCACCTCTGACACCAACCAGAAGTGTGAATTACACTAACCACCTCGCACTGAGTGTGAAACGCACTGCAGAACTCATACAGACTGTACAGGGTACTAGATAAGAGTCCCATGTGAAATATGATGGTGTTATGCAAGTCTGCACGATCTTGTGTTTATTTGCAGAAAGAAGGACATTTATTCTGAGGAAAGACCAGAAGGGCAGAATAAGCCTCGCTGGGTTTTAATGAGAATATTTTAGGACTTTCTGAGTTAATAAAGTGTTTGCGGAGCCCAAAGAGTCGTAAACGGAGCTTTATTTGGATTTTCAGGAGCTCCAGCAAAACCAGGAAACACCCGGAGCTTCTGGTCTCCACATCGTTCACTCAGCCTCATTTCACAACCTCAGAACAACAAATAAAGCATTTCAAACGTTCAGCAGCACATTCACCTCCACACAGAGCACGGAACATAGAACACAGAACACGGAACAGAGAACACAGAACACAGAACAGAGAATACAGAACACAGCACAAAGAACATAGAACAGAGAACAAAGAACACAGAACAGAGAACACATCACTCAGAACACAGAACAGAGAATACAGAACACAGCACAAAGAACATAGAACAGAGAACAAAGAACACAGAACAGAGAACACATCACTCAGAACACAGAACAGAGAACATAGAACACAAAACAGAGAACACAGAACAGAGAACAGAGAACACAGAACACACAACAGAGAATACAGAACACAGCACAGAGAACAAAGAACACAGAACAGAGAACAGAGAACACATCACTCAGAACACAGAACAGAGAACACAGAACACAAAACAGAGAACACAGAACACAACAGAGAATACAGAACACAGCACAGAGAACAGGGAACAAAGAACACAGAACACAGAACAGAGAACACATCACTCAGAACACAGAATAGAGAACATAGAACACAAAACAGAGAACACAGAACACAGAAACGAGCGTGAGGTGCTGGAAGTAGGTGTGGCATAAAGCAGAAATGAGCGTGAGGTGCTGGAAGTGGGTGTGGCTTAAAGCAGAAACGAGTGTGAGGTGCTGGAAGTGGGTGTGGCTTAAAGCAGAAACTAGCGTGAGGTGCTGGAAGTGGGTGTGGCTTAAAGCAGAAACGAGTGTGAGGTGCTGGAAGTGGGTGTGGCTTAAAGCAGAAACAAGCGTGAGGTGTGGCTTAAAGCAGAAACAAGCATGAGGTGCTGCAAGGCAGTGCATTTATTGACCACAACTGATTACAGACGGAATGTAATTCAGCCAATCAGCAGTGAAGAATTCAGAACATGCAAGCTTGTTGGTCCACATATCCTGATTAAACTGATTTTGGACATTCAGCAGTATTAATTAAGTATTCGCTCAGTAGAAACATCTAAATAAAATATTTATTTTTATTTATGCAAACAGCAGAAATTACAGCAACAACCCACAGCTCACCCTGAACACACCACACAACCACACTGAGACACTGGAGCTGCTAACAGTCTCCTCTGAAAGGGCTTCCAAACTGTGGCGCACGGACCCCCATGGGTTTGTCAAATGACGCCTTCTGACATTAATCTTCATTTAATTTCATTTAATCAGCTGCATGTTTACACACTTCCCCGAAATGGGGACACAAACAGCTTCCAGCTCAGATCAAACTCACTGAAACACTTCAGTGTGTTTGTGTTATTATAAAAGTCTTATTGTTATTATAAAAGTCTGTAATCGAGAAAAAAGAGTTTCACTGTTAAAGAGGCACTACAGTCGCTTTCCCACAGCGGCGGGACCGTTTTAGAACCTAATACTGCAAAATAGGAACATAACACAAAAGCCTGGAGTAAAGAGGAAGAACATGGAATCAGTGTAACTTTAGACATATTGCAATGAAAACTGGTGCAATTAGGGCTTAGCGATACCGCAGAAATATCACAATATTTCAATACATTTTCATGATACATGCTATGCATCACAATATTTACTGAACTTTTCTGAGATTTAATAAGTTGGAACAGACAAAACCGAACCTTTAGTGCCACATATAAAAAATACTATAATAAGAATATTAATAATAATAATAATAATAATAATAGTAACTACAACGATTTTTATAAATCCAGTTAAACAGGCCTAATTATTCACACTCTGTAATGAAACGTAGTCAGTCAGTGCTCTTTAAGTACTGATATACATGATATGATCAGAAAAGCGTATTGTAACATAAATGATAATACTGATAAAATATCATTATATTGCCCACCTTTAGGTGCAACTATATTCTCTACACAAGGGTCATAAACACGTATACATGAATATACCTTCATATATATATATATATATATATATATAAACAGTATGTAAACAGTTTGGGAAACTGTGTTTTAGATAATCTTTAGTCTTCTTATCACAAAAGCTCTGCAGATTTTCTGTGCTATTTTGGACGGTTGGTGCGTCAGAAGCTCTGCACCTCCTTCTCCTTTAGACCCTGACAGCAGCTGTAACTCCAGGAAGCCTCAGATCTCCTGCAGCAGACGCAGAGCTCCGCAGAGAGACGCTGTAATTTAAACTCCACATACATCCTGAGGTGCACCTCATGCAGAAACTCTGAGGTGCTGAGGTGAATCCCACGGCAGAAAGAAGCTCTGGAAAGTTTGGGGAAGTAACAGATGCCGCGGCGCTGCCTGCCCTCCAAAGTCATTTTATAAGTTTGGAGGACGGTCCACCACAGTGACCATCGCCTCGCCACCAGTCATTATTATACCGTTTTAGAGCCTCAGGCGATTTTGCAGATCCATCTCTGGAGCCAGATATCGGTTTATTTAGGGAGCAGCAGAGTTAGTGCACAGTTAGCTCCCCTCTCATTGCTGATTACAGCTTCCTGTGGCTGTTTAGGGAGAGTCAGCTCAGAATCATTACTACTGTTATTATTATTAGGAGTATCACGGAACAAAACTATAAACTCTCAATGACGACGTAGCAAGTCCTCAACGTAACCAGCAAACTAGAGCAGCAACCAATCAAAGTGCCAACGCTGTAGCCTTGCTGACCTTCATCAGAGCAAAACATATAAGCAACACCAGGAGCTCCTCATGAACCTGTTTAAAGCCATGACGTGTTTCCCTCTGGGGTCATGGAACATGGGGAACATGAGGAACACACCCTCCTCTGGTCAACACCGGACAGCACAATAATAACACAACTGAAGCAACTGTTATGAGAATAATGAAGAACTGAGTGAAGAATATTCAGTAATGACTGATGAATATTCAGTAATGACTGATGAATATTCAGCAATGACTGATGAATACAGTGACGTGAGCCTCGTCATTAAACAGTGTTCAGACTAACACAGGCTGATGCTGGTCTATCAGAGTTTCTCTAAAGGGTGAGAAACTCATGGCTGCTGTGCAGATGTTCATCTGATCAGATAAAAAAAACGCAAATTTACTTCTGGATTTTTGAGTCAGCACAAAACCAGCTTCTCAGAACAGCACAACGTTTAATCAGCTGCATGTGTGAGTATCTCCTCCCACGTCCAGCGTGACCCTCCACCAAATCTCTACGAACAAGATCAACCTGCATTTCTCTACATATGCAGCCTGTAAACCGAGCGATGAGGCTCTGCGGCAGAGTTAGATCGCAGGCAGGACGAGTCGAGCTCCGAGAGCGCACTCAGCAGAGCGCTGGGAGCTGCTAGGGGCAGAAGGTGGAGACCACGTGTCTTCAACTGTTCTGGACACTCTGGGTGAAGAGGACGAGACCTGAATGGATGAACGATTCGCTGCACAAACAAAACATCTCAGTAAACAGAACAGAGCTCATCTCTTCATTCAGTGTCTCTGGTGTTTACCGAATAACCAACGTTAGCAGCCAAAACCGAGTCAAAACAGAAGTAAACAAAAAGAAAAATGCCTGTTCTGTGCTATTTCAGTCATATTGGTCAGTGGAATTCTGGAACATGGAATCTATTTCTTTCTAAAACTTCAGTGAAAATATTTTGTGTGTGCAGAGTTTCAACATCTCTGAGCCAAATTAACAACAACAACAACAACAACAACAGGGTCATTTACCATCAACTCCCCTGGAACATGTGCAGTCACAGCACAGACTTCCCCAGCTTTTGTCTTTTATTTCTGAGTCTTAAAGCAGAAGGAAACGTCGGGGATGTCCAGCAGCCCAAGCGCTGCTCCAAAAACAGTGGAGTATCAATCTGTTCCAAAATCAACACAATTAAGATTTTGGAACCTCAGAGGACCCCTGGCACGGGCCAAGCGATTCCAGGATGCTTCCAGTGACTTGTTTTATACTGGAGCAGTTTAGCTTCCTCACTGGCAGCTAAGATCAAAGCTAATTATAATAAACAAAATCAAAACTCATGTTTCTTCCTTCAGCATCCAAAAAGATTCGGCGGGGGGCGGCAGGAGGGTCTATTACACAGTTCTGTGGAGAAACGATTTGATAAACAGATGAACAGATGAACAGGACGCTTCACTGCAGGATCAGATGAGCCGTCAGGTTAACCCTTTCAGCAGTCTGCGGAGATGATTCCCACCAGGACTGGAGTCAGACACTGTCCCTGACCCCCTCA
Source organism: Colossoma macropomum (assembly GCF_904425465.1). Lineage (NCBI taxonomy): Eukaryota > Metazoa > Chordata > Actinopteri > Characiformes > Serrasalmidae > Colossoma > Colossoma macropomum. The sequence goes on along the minus strand of NW_023494795.1, from coordinate 45,035,316 downwards.
GACTTCAACCTTCCTACTGCGTAATACACCCCCCCCCCACCCCTTATACACGTGTATATAGCCAGGACGCAAATGTGGGACATTTCGCCCAATAAAATCAATCCATTTTTGGTGTGTGTGCGTGTGTTTTTTTTACAATGTGATGAAACCGAAATCAGACCAGATTACACTCTCAGTAAAAACTAATAATAAATAATTGCACCTGGGGGTGGGCAATGCAACGATATTTTATTATTATCCCGATAATTTATTTAGTCACAATATGCTTTTCTGAGTGTGTGCAAATCAAATTACTGTCACATCACATTTACACAGGTGTGAAGGTGAGTGAAGATGGTTCGTGTTGTATCATCAGTACTTAAAAAACAAAGTATGTTTCATCACAGACTGAGAATAATGAGGCCTGTTTAACTGGGTTTAGTGGAATCTGGAAAACACTGAATAAAATTATTGTAGGTATTTCTATAATTATTACTATTATATTTAGGGTTATTACCTAAACTAACTATCGTGATGCATATCGTGTATCATGAAAATGTCTTGAATGACTGTGATCATTTTGGGGAGGTGTGTAACTGTGCAGCTAATTAAATGAAATTAAATGAAAATTAATTTCAAAATATTTTTTACATTCCACCAGAGTTGTTCAGTTTGGGAGCGACTGCACTAGGTGGTACATCAGTTCAATAAACTACCGGTGATTCCAAACTACAGGACTCTAAACTGGACTTCTGGATGTGAAGACCTCAGTGCTTGACCATCTCCTGACCTCCAGCCCACCAGCTGCATTCTGAAAGAGCAACAACAAGAAAGACAGCAACAAAACCAAAAGCTGAAAAAGTGTGTTAAAGCTGTTGAGGAGTGCGGATCTGGCCTCTTTCCGCTCACCGCTGAGTCCAGAACTCGCTCCAAAAGGTGAACACTGTACAATTTAGTGGAGACATCGCCACCGGAGACTCAGCCGGAATAAAAGAATCTACAACGTTCATCTCTGAGCTGAAGAGCTGAGAACGCTGTAATTAATTTGATCTAAACTCAAAAATAAGAAAGTGTGGGCTGAATTGTGGGTAATGGGGAGTATTTTTAACTCTGTAAAGCCTCAGGCTGGTGCAGCTTGTGGTCGTGATTCAGAAGTGTTCGTCTGTAGGGCTCCGGAGGTTCGGCCACGCCCAACCTGGAGCATCTCAGCGACCGGCCCCTTCATTCACTGTGCTGCAACTGCCTCTTAGTGGCGCGCTGGCTTTATTAAAGCGTTAAATCTGTACGCCATTTATTTCCCTCAGGAGGCGCACTATCTTTAGCTTCTCCTCACTGCAGAACTTTCATCAACCCTCAATTATTTTCTCCGCTCGGAGCGTGTGGCATCGTCAGGTCAGGACAGGACAGAGTGCACACAAAACACACAAACAACAGCGTCCGCTTCACGGAGGTCAGCGACTCCTGGGGCTGCACTTTTTTGTTTCCCGCTACTACAGAAATGAACATGTACCCAAAGTTTAAAATGTTATGATACCACCACATCGGTGCCTGGAGAAAGTGATTTATAATATACAGCTTTCATAAAAAAATAATTAAAAAAACAGCCTCATTACGAAGTTAAGTAGTGGGCGGAGCCTGTGTGCTTTGGAAAAAGACCAACATCATACAGCCACTCTCAAAGTTCCGTCACGCTGCTGAGGTCAGGGCCGGAGTCAGAATTAGCTCGCAGTAGCAGAGAGGAAGGTGGGGAGGTGAACTCTGTCAGGCTCTTGCGTCTGGTGTCAAGCTCTCTGGGGGTCTGACCGGGGCTGGTACACCTGTCGAAGCGTAACGCAGGTGTCCTAAGGCGAGTTTGGGGAGGACAAAAGCCTCCTGTAGAGCAGAAGGGCAAATCGCTTGATGTTGGTTCTCAGTATGAACACGGGGTGCGAAAGCGGGCCCTCACGATCCTTCTGGCTTTTTGGGTTTTAAGCAGGAGGTGTGAGAAAAGTGACCACAGGGATCACCGGCTTGTGGCAGCCAAGACTTCACAGTGATGTCGCTTTTTGATCCTTTGATGTCGGCTCTTCCTTTTCATTGTGAAGCAGAATTCAATAAAGCGCTGGACCGTTCACCCACTAACAGGAAGTGTGAGCTGAGTTTAGACTGTCGTGAGGCAGGTTAGTTTTACCCTACTGACCATCTGATGTCTGAGGATCCTTGTTTGGTCCGGCGTGGCCCGGGATCTCCTGTCAGGGATCCTGGTGAGCAGAGCTGTTTGTGAATCATCTCTGACTGCGAGATTATGTGCAACCTGGCTCTAAATGACCCAAACATTCAGAAGAAATGAACTTATGTAAATGTATATGGGTGATATGGAATTTTCAGATTTTTGGAGAATTCTGGGGGTCTTAGTTGCAACAGTATGCAAAACTTACCCCCCCATAAGGAGGCTGTACTCTGACCTGGCTCACTCACACTGTGAGCTGTTTATCTGATTCAAAACAGTTCACAGATAAATTAAATATATATTTAGCTAATTATCAAAGTCAATTAATATTCGAATTGAATAACCCAATAAAATTCTAAAAGCTCATAATGAGAAAGATAAGATATTATCAGATTAAATTATTAGATATTGATTATGATTTCATTTACCAACAAAGTATTTTTACAGCCACATCTGCTTAATTAGTAAAAACGTCTAAAAGTCATTAAAACTGCAGCTAAAAGTAATGAGAATAAAGAGTGAACGTCGGTAGAGTCACCGACGGAGTTTAAATACTCTCAAAGAGCTCCACTCATCGTCACACACACACACACACACACACACCATCACACACACCAACACACACACCAACACACACACATACACCCCCACACCCACACACCACACCCACCCACCCACCATCACACACTCACACTCACACACACACACCCCCACACACACCCAACCCACACCCTCACTCACACAACCACCCACCCACCCATCCACCATCACACAATCCACCCACCCACCATCACACACACACACACACACACACACACACTCACACCCAGCCACACACACACACTCACACACACACCCACCCACCCACCCACCATCACACACTCACACACACACACACCCACCCACCATCACACACCCACCCACCTATCCACCATCACCCACTTATCCACCATCACACACCCAGTCCACCCACCCACCCACCTATCCACCATCACACACCCAGTCCACCCACCCATCCACCTATCCACCATCACACACCCATCCACCATCACACACCCATCCACCATCACACACCCACCTATCCACCATCACACACCCATCCACCCACCCATCCACCATCACACACCCACCCACCCACCCATCCACCATCACACACACACTCACACACACTCACACCCACCCACACACCCACACCCACCCACCCACCATCACACACACCCACACACACACACAGTGAACACACCGCAGGGCAGCAGACTTCTGCGTTTGCTTTTTAGCCTAATTTTTCTGCCCATTTTAGTCTCTGTGTGTCTCACTATTAGCTACCGAGCTGTCCTTCCGAGACACCAGAAAAATCTCCCACATCTTTTCAAACTGGCAACGTCAGTGGACAGATCAACATGCTAAGTGCTAATTATGTTACGACAGGTAACAGACGCCCATGTTTGCTAGCACTGTGCTGAGTGAAGGGGAGGCTGGACGATCCCGCAGTACAGAACTTTATTTGAACTGAGCATAAACACAACCTGCATGTTTAAGCAAACTCACAGGAGTTCTGGTCCCGGAGGGTCGGTGTTAAGGCCCAGTTTGGGACTTTAACACACCCACCACACCTGCCAATTAGCAGATGAGCTGATTCAGGTGTTTTTGAGCAGGTAAATGACCAAACTGTGCTCCAGGACTGGAGCTGTGAAGCTCTTCTCTGAGGAGAGACCTGTTATACCCGTAATAGGATTAGTGATTGATGGTCTCTAGTTACAGGACACAGGCCAAAAACAGCCTCCAGGCACAGCGTCAACAGCATCCATAGACTGAAAGTAAAACCTTTATTAACCCCCTAAAACATATTACATGCTAAAACTTATTTCACACTACAGGGACTTCAGTGTAAGCTAGTTGAGCTATTCTTTGGTTATAGACGTGTAATAAAACTCTGAACTGCCGGGGGAACCTGGCCATTCAAGGTTTAATGTCCTCAGCTTTAACAGCTTTCAGGGAGAGAACAATCCTTCTCTCACCGTGCAAACATAACATTTCACAATCAGCACATCTGATGAATTTAACATTTTTGTGACTCACTGGACTTAATGGGCCACTTGACCAAGTCAGCATTTCAGCACTGTTTTCAGGCTTAAATACCTCCCCAACTTAAACATAAACCTTCTATTTGGAGAAGTTAAATGGTCTGTATTAAGATTAAAAACTCTTTTCAAAGTAGAGTTTGTGAAAAACTGCATGCTTAAAGTGGCAGAAAGCGTTCCTGTTACAGTTTAGTTGCAGGGTTAATCAAACACAACTGTTCAGCTAACCGGCAGTTTTCTCTGAGGTTGTTTTTACCTGCCGGATGAAGAGTTTGTGTTTCAGAGTTTTCAGATTGGAGCTAAATTCAGAAAGAAAGACAGAGCAGAATCAGTTACAGATGAGAGACGCTCAGCTATATCAGCAAATACTGTCCTTCTGTTAATCAATCAGCAAATAAGAGCAGCTTCATAACAGAGCAAACAAGTTCAGTAGTCCCTACAGCATTTAGTACTCCCTACGGCATTCAGTACTCCCTACAGCTAAAGAGTCCAGTACTTCCTACAGCATTCACTACTCCCTACAGCTAAAGAGTTCAATAATCCCTACAGCGAAAGAGTTCAGTACTTCCTAAAGCTAGAGTTCAGTACTCCCTACAGCTAAAGAGTTCACTACTCCCTACAGCTAAAGAGTTCAGTACTCCCTAAAGCTAAAATGTTCAGTACTCCCTAAAGCTGAAGAGTTCAATACTCCCTACAGCTAAAGAGTTCAGTACTCCCTAAAGCTGAAGAGTTCAATACTCCCTACAGCTAAAGAGTTCAGTACTCCCTAAAGCTAAAGAGTTCAGTACTCCCTAAAGCTGAAGAGTTCAGTACTCCCTACAGCTAAAGAGTTCAGTACTCCCTAAAGCTGAAGAGTTCAGTACTCCCTAAAGCTGAAGAGTTCAGTACTCCCTACAGCTAAAGAGTTCAATACTCCCTAAAGCTGAAGAGTTCAGTACTCCCTAAAGCTGAAGAGTTCAATACTCCCTACAGCTAAAGAGTTCAGTACTCCCTAAAGCTAAAGAGTTCAGTACTCCCTAAAGCTGAAGAGTTCAATACTCCCTACAGCTAAAGAGTTCAATACTCCCTAAAGCTAAAGAGTTCAGTACTCCCTAAAGCTGAAGAGTTCAGTACTCCCTACAGCTAAAGAGTTCAATACTCCCTAAAGCTAAAGAGTTCAGTACTCCCTACAGCTAAAGAGTTCAATAATCCCTACAGCTAAAGAGTTCAGTACTCCCTACAGCTAGAGTTCAGTACTCCCTAAAGCTAAAGAGTTCAGTACTCCCTACAGCTAAAGAGTTCAATACTCCCTAAAGCTAAAGAGTTCAGTACTCCCTACAGCTAAAGAGTTCAATACTCCCTAAAGCTAAAGAGTTCAGTACTCCCTAAAGATGAAGAGTTCAGTACTCCCTAAAGCTAAAGAGTTCAGTACTCCCTAAAGCTAAAGAGTTCAGTACTCCCTACAGCTAAAGAGTTCAATAATCCCTACAGCTAAAGAGTTCAGTACTCCCTACAGCTAAAGAGTTCAGTACTCCCTAAAGCTAAAGAGTTCAGTACTCCCTACAGCTAAAGAGTTCAATAATCCCTACAGCTAAAGAGTTCAGTACTCCCTACAGCTAAAGAGTTCAGTACTCCCTACAGCTAAAGAGTTCAGTACTCCCTAAAGCTAAAGAGTTCAGTACTCCCTACAGCTAAAGAGTTCAGTACTCCCTAAAGCTAAAATGTTCAGTACTCCCTAAAGCTAAAGAGTTCAGTACTCCCTACAGCTAAAGAGTTCAGTACTCCCTAAAGCTGAAGAGTTCAGTACTCCCTAAAGCTGAAGAGTTCAGTACTCCCTAAAGCTGAAGAGTTCAGTACTCCCTAAAGCTAGAGTTCAATACTCCCTACAGCTAAAGCGTTCAATAATCCCTACAGCTAAAGAGTTCAGTACTCCCTAAAGCTGAAGAGTTCAGTACTCCCTACAGCTAGAGTTCAGTACTCCCTACAGCTAAAGAGTTCAGTACTCCCTACAGCTAAAGAGTTCAGTGCTCCCTAAAGCTGCAGAGTTCAGTACTCCCTAAAGCTGAAGAGTTCAGTACTCCCTACAGCTAAAGCGTTCAATAATCCCTACAGCTAAAGAGTTCAGTACTCCCTAAAGCTGAAGAGTTCAATAATCCCTACAGCTAAAGAGTTCAGTACTCCCTAAAGCTAAAGAGTTCAGTACTCCCTAAAGCTAAAGAGTTCAGTACTCCCTAAAGCTGAAGAGTTCAATACTCCCTAAAGCGGAAGAGTTCAGTACTCCCTAAAGCTGAAGAGTTCAGTACTCCGTAAAGCTGAAGAGTTCAGTACTCCCTAAAGCTAAAGCGTTCAGTACACCTTAAAGCTAGAGTTCAGTACTCCCTAAAGCTGGTGTTCAGTACTCCCTAAAGCTGAAGAGTTCAGTACTCCCTACAGGTACAGCATTCAGTACTCCCTAAAACTACAGCATTCAGTACTCTCTAAAGCTAGAGTTCAGTACTCCCTACAGCTAAAGCGTTCAATAATCCCTACAGCTAAAGAGTTCAGTACTCCCTAAAGCTGAAGAGTTCAATACTCCCTAAAGCTAAAGAGTTCAGTACTCCCTAAAGCTAAAGAGTTCAGTACTCCCTAAAGCTGAAGAGTTCAATACTCCCTAAAGCTGAAGAGTTCAGTACTCCCTAAAGCTGAAGAGTTCAGTACTCCGTAAAGCTGAAGAGTTCAGTACTCCCTAAAGCTAAAGCGTTCAGTACACCTTAAAGCTAGAGTTCAGTACTCCCTAAAGCTGAAGAGTTCAGTACTCCCTACAGGTACAGCATTCAGTACTCCCTAAAACTACAGCATTCAGTACTCTCTAAAGCTAGAGTTCAGTACTCCCTACAGCTGAAGACTTCAGTAATCCATGAAGCTAAAATGTTCAGTACTCCCTAAAGCTGAAGAGTTCAGTACTCCCTACAGCTGAAGAGTTCAGTACTCCCTAAAGCTGAAGAGTTCAGTACTCTCTAAAGCTGAGGATTTCAGTACTCCCTACAGTTAAAGAGTTCAGTACTCTTTAAAGCTGAAGCATTCAGTAGAGCCTTCAGCACTCAGATAAGCAGCTTCAGCAAAACAGCAAAACACTAAGCAAATTCAAACTGTCATGTATGAATAAATATATATTTTAGGGTACATATTTTAGCGTATATTTTAGCATATATATTTTAGTGTATATATTTTAGTGTATATTTTAGCGTATATATTGTAACATATATTTTAGTGTGTATTTTAGCGTTTACATTTTAGCATTTATATTTTAATGTATATTTTAGTGTATATTTTTGCGTATATATTTTAGCGTTTATATTTTAGCGTATATATTTTAGGATGCGTAGGTGTAAGACAAATGCAAAACCAGCCATTAATGCAGTAAACCCACTGGACATGACCTTTCACCTGAAACAAATTTAAAAAAGCCTAAACCAGCAAACGAACACACAGTGGCGTCCAGCGGGAAACACAGTTTACAGACAGCTGTAAAGGGTCAGGCAGCTATTTCACCAAGTCAGTAACACAGTGGCCTGTGAAAGCAGCGCTTTCTGCCCTGGTTTAAAGATAATGATGATGGTTTATTGCACCCTGTCCTGTTTGTTTCTTAAAGTGACATGAAGGAAAGAAACGCCACTTAAAACGGCTAAACCCAATAAACAGCAGTGACTAATTAAACGTTAAAATAAACTCTGAGGTAAACATCCTCTAAACTCAGAGCAGCAGCACGGCTGTGTCTGTTGCTGGTGATATGAGATAAACCTTAGTTTCAACTGCACTAATTAGAATTTACAGTCAGCATCATCAAAGTCTCTCAGAGATCTAGAACAATCTTAGCAGAACAGCAGACAGTCAGATCGAGGTTACAAACATGTGGACAAACTGTTCAAGTTCGAAACCACACAACACATCAGTAAATCATGACTTTGAGAGCGCAGAGTCTCACGAACGCAGAGCGGGTAAAACATCGGATCATCCTGTGATAACATAGCTGGGTCGACTTGCTCTGCTAATTTCCTTGACAAACAACACAAAAAGAAGCTGCTGCAGTTACACTGCACCATCAGAATACAGCCTACAGTGCAGTGCTCCTGTCAGACTTTCCTTTTCCTCTTACAGCATCACACGCTTTACAGGTGGCAACATCACAATATAACAATAAAATACCTTAATTACAGCTGACGTGTCTGGGAAAATGACCGGCCTGTGTGCTAATCCAGCGAAATGCATTTATCATAATCACTACAGTAAGGCTAAATCAAATCTACTGTACTTACCCTGACACGGGACAGGCCTCAAAATCCCAAAATAAATGTACAGTGTGACCACAGCAGCCAATGTGGCTGGGAGTTCCCATGTACATCCAAAAAAGCCTGCAACCCTGCCCCCTGGTGTCACAGGCTGGAATAAAAATAAGTAGATAAATAAATGAAATAGTGCCACATTTAGAGATCCAGCTCAATTTCACACACTATGAAAAGTAAAGAGGCTGCACAACTAAAAAAACACAAAAAAAGTTATGGTGGAAAATGCAATGCATTTTTAACACATTAGAGCAAACAGCCCTGAAAACACAGACACTCTGTGTGTTAGTCTGCTTAAATATCAGTGTCTGTGGTTTCAGAAGCTTTATTCACCTTCCACAGGCAGCAGGTGTGGGAGAAACAGCAGAAAATGCTAAAAAGATAGAGAAGACGTTTCTCAGGACTTGTATGTTCAGTTTATGCACATTTTCATTTCACAAATATTTACACAAACAAAACAAAAGAAGGAATTTACAGAAAAAGACTGCAGTGATGTGACCGATGGCTCGTGTTGTATTTCAGTTGCATTGGCTGAGATCGGATCTGCAGTTAAAGACGTATTTTTCTCCAGAAAAGTGTGAGTGTAACCCAAGGTAGCCGCAGCGTCCCGTGCCGTTCCCTCCCGGGGCCACCAGACCCCTCATTATGTCTGACATCACAGGGGGAGGACTGCTGTGGGTGACGGGGGAGATATGGTATAAAAAGCCAAATTTACAGCTGTGAACAGCAGCAGCCTCGCAGACGGACTCCACACATACTCGGATATACAGCCAGGCCGGGACCGCCCGACCTCACCACCTTCAGGAGCTCCAGCCTGCGGGTGAGTCTGGGTGCCCCAGGGGAGGGGAGGGGACTCTCTGTAGGAGGGTTCTAGAGGATGGTAGAATGCCGGTGGGGGATGCTGTGTAAAAATGCACACAGAGTTTCTGAGATATTCTACAGTGGCAACCAACTTTTGTGAGTGGACTCTAATGGGGTCAATCTCTCTCATTTGTACTCACTGCTGTCTGAAGGTAAAGCAGTAATGAGTTATTTATGTTATGGATGGGTCATTTATCAGAATCAGCATTTCCCTCTAAAGCAACTGGCAGCAAATCAGCAGATCATCACAGACCCCTGCATGTTCTTCCACTTTGTCTCAGTATCTTCATACCACTAATCCATTCCATGAATGTCCCTTAACTCAAACTCTAACCTGAACTGTCATGTTTCTTTAAACAGGTTTAGCCTCAGAAAATGGACCTCCAAGTGACAAGCGTTCTACTTCTCCTCCTGGTTTTGGCCGAGGCGACACCTGAGAGATACTACCATGTGAAGAAACATCCTTATCCAACAAAGAGCCAGCGTAAGCTTACAATGACCTGCCTTCACACAGACTTCACACCTCACTCCTTTATTCCTACCAGCACTGAGATTAATCTACAGGGCCGACAGCACGTTGTATTCATCACCAGGTAAATGGTGGGACTGAGCTACAGCTGCAGCGGCTGTGGTTACAGAAACACCTGCAGTGGCAAAGAAGTTCTGATATCAAACACAGGACACCTTATTAACACCTCATAGCAATATTACTATCAGCTATTCGTTACTAAAGAAAAATAAATGCTGGCATTCGAAAACTTTATTTGTGGTGCAGTAAACTCACTGTAAAGTAGGGCACTGTGGGCTTATAAACTCAAGCTTGTTGCTATGAGCGTCCTTATACTTCAGCGTTTAACTGCTGGATGCCACTGGCCAGTGGAAACACCAGCTTGCACTGTCCAGTCCAGCTGGCCTTTATGTTCAGACCAACATCTCCGACACTGAATCCAGGCTAGCGACTATCCATGATAGTACCTAAGGTCAAGCTGCAGTGGCTGGTCGAGTACTCATTTTCAGTAACCACACTAGTCAAAATAGTGCAGTCAATCGTGTATTTACTGAAATTATGAGGGCTGTCATAAATATTAATGCTAATATACAGCTTTGTGCAGAGAAAAGGACAACATGTGTAGGATATATAGGGCGAACTATGTGTTAAATACCGTAATCAAACTAAATAAAGAATAAACAGATAAAAGCCACGCATGCAGTAAGATTTCCATTCCAGTTCTGAGGCAATTAGAATATAAAACTGCAGCTTCCAGAATTAGAACAGCCTATAAATCATGTGTCTGAATGCAAATTGACATGATGTTCTGCCTCAAACAAAAGAGCTGGGAATATTTCTGTGTGTAAGGCGCTAAAATACACCCACTCCCTAACATCAAACACTTGTGGTTTTAGTTGTTGTATGCATCAGCAAATAAACAGAGTCAAGCAGTAAATGGGTCAAATAGGGCCCAGACCCGGTAAGTCTCCAGAACAGATGCAACCACAGCGGGCACACCCATATAAGCCACTTCGTAGTATTAAATTAAACCCAAACAGATTCAAAACAAACAGTTCTCACAGTGAAGAGGGACACTTGCCATAACTTGCGAGATGATCAACATATCAAACTGAAGTCCTAAATAAAATGTCTGTAGCAGGAACTTTTCAGGAGGGTCAAGGTTAGACTCCACTCAGGGGTGGCAGCGTAAACCTTCACACGCACTCTGAAGGAAAACTCCAGTTTCCGATGTAGGTGAGGCTGCTGACCGCAGTAATATCAGCCTGAGCTCAGTGCTGGCCTGCTCTGCCCGTGTGGTTTAAAGAAACCTGCTCATTTCTGACTTCAAAACAACATTCCTGCCAAGGCTTCCAGGACCTTCACACTAAGTTTAAAACAAAATATAAAGTGTGATTATCCTTCTCAGTTCACTTCACAGAAATGGGCCGGTTCACTTAACATCAGCAGCGTTTATTCACATAATTTAGCAGGTGCGTCAGAAGGCCGTAACCACACAATCCTGAAGAATACATTTGAGCGAGTCCACTTTCGGATTTAACTGTCCAAAACATGCAAGAGATGAAGTGAGTGTCTGCGGATTGTCTGAATTTTAAGTACATCTGACTGCATTACACTGTCATACTCTGGGGGCACTGGGTGCAAACAAGCCGTGACGTTTATACAAGGTCACCTACTAAATATACTGATGCTGTTCACCATTTACCTGAACGCAATTCAACACTCACTATGGCACATTTGCAAAGCAATGCATATTTGTCAAATTTACATTTCTGTATAATTACCATAAAATTGTAGTTAGTCTGCTGCTGTACAGCTCATTAGGATTGAAGGGGAAACAAGCTTGTGTTGTTGCAAGGTTGCAAAAAGAATTTAAGCCCTTGTCAAGTGGAAAGCCAGATTCTATCTGCTACAACAGAGGCTTTAAATTACATCAACAATGTGCTCAGTAAAGCATCCAGTTTATTTAAACTCCTGTTTACACATTAGACTTTCACAGCCAGACAGATACAGATCTGCAAACTTGTGGTTTGCCACAAAATTGTCTGTTTGTATCCCATATAATACTGCAAATAAGCACTATGTGTATTTCAGTGCTGCACGTTTCACCAGTTTTTCAGAAAATGGACGGAAGTCAGCACCTCTGATTAAATCCTTTTTGATACATTACTGGGCATATTATACATTTAAATTCAAATGTGTCTCAATTTACAGAGCACACCAGACTGATAACAGATCTGGGCTCCAACTTCACAGAGAAAATGGGTCATAAGATCAATCCCTGCAGTCACTGACGCATGATGATATCATACATCAATACCAACATACAAACACAGACAGCAGCAACAAGAGATTTTGATAAGGTACAGAGCTGTCAGAGAAATATAAGAATTATAAGAAGCATCAATTTAATTTAAATCATTCAACACTGATTGACAGAATGCCTGATGAAAGGATACCTGCAGTAAAAAGCTTTTATTATTCAATAAAACTAATCATTCTGTAATTAATTGCAATTACGTCCGATAACAAAATGTTTCAGTTAAAGTTAAAGAGGTTAAAACCATAATATAGTGACATTTTCTCTAACAGTATTTTACTCTTTTGCAGCTGTTGCAGGTACTCCAGGTAGCCCAGGAGCACCTGGTGAGCCCGGTCCCCCAGGTCCACCTGGCCCTCCAGGTCAGCCAGGAGCAAGTGGAATTGGACATCCAGGACCAGTGGGGCCTCGTGGACCACCTGGTCCAGCGGGATACTCTGCACCTGGAAAGCCTGGAAGTCCTGGTGGACCTGGAAAACCAGGTGCTAATGGATTGCCAGGAGACAGAGGAATTCCAGGACCTGCAGGACCCCAGGGAGCACGAGGAGCACCAGGAGCCCCTGGCAGCCCAGGTCCTGCTGGCCACTCCGCTCCTGGGAAGCCAGGACCACACGGTCTGCCTGGTGCAATGGGGCCCAGGGGAGAGCCTGGCTCAAAAGGGCTCCCAGGTATTCCTGGTGAGCCTGGCCATAAAGGAGAACCAGGTCACGGTATCCCAGGAAGCCCTGGTGGCCCTGGTCCAATGGGTCCTGTGGGCCCTCCTGGTCAGCCTGGTCAACCTGGAATTGGAAAGGTTGGTGCAACTGGATACCCTGGGGAACCCGGAAAGCCAGGTTTGCCAGGTAGAGATGGGTCACCAGGTCCTATTGGTGCACCAGGGCTAAAAGGCCACACAGGACCTCCAGGTATAGGTGCAGCTGGAAAACCAGGTCAGAATGGTGCTCCAGGTCTTCCTGGTCCAACTGGACAAAAAGGTCCTCAGGGTCCAGCTGGACAGCCCGGAGCTCCTGGTCTGCCAGGTGTTGGTAAAACTGGAGCACCAGGAATTCCAGGAGACAGAGGTGCACCTGGTTCTCCAGGTACCACAGGACAAAAGGGAGAGCCAGGCCCAACAGGCTTTACAGGTCAGCCAGGTGCTATGGGGCCTATTGGTCCAGCTGGTCCTCAGGGTGCTAGGGGATTCCAGGGTGAGCCAGGTCCAGCAGGTCCTAAGGGTGATCTTGGTTTGGTTGGAGCACCTGGTCCAAGAGGGGCAAAGGGTGAGCAGGGAGCACATGGCTTCTCAGGAAAACCAGGAATTCCAGGGGCAGCAGGTCCCCCAGGTGCTCCTGGTCCAGTGGGACATCAGGGCCCTAAGGGTGAGGCAGGTTTCACAGGGGCACCAGGCATCCCAGGAGCTATCGGCCCTGCAGGTGTTAAAGGTCATCCAGGACCACAAGGTATTCCAGGTAGCAGGGGAGAAAACGGCATACCTGGAGCACGAGGACCAGTTGGGCCAGTAGGGCCAGCTGGGTCCGCAGGCCCCAAAGGTCATCCTGGTCTTCCAGGGCCCCCTGGCCCAGCAGGAATCACTGCCAAAGGAATATCTGGCCCACAGGGTCCTCCAGGAATCCCTGGTGCCAGAGGTCATGATGGTCTACCAGGTCCAGCTGGACCTCCCGGTCCACCTGGTCCACCAGGTCAGATTGTTTACCATCATGAGAAGAGCATGCCCATCAAATCCCACGAGTATGAGGTCATGCCTCTTAGTCACGAGCTGGTCAAGGCCCCCGTGTCAGCTTTTACTGCCCTTCTGACCAGTGCTTACCCTAGTGCAGGAACTCCACTTGTGTTCAGCCAGATTGTGTACAATGGAGAGAACCACTATGACCCTCACACAGGTGTGTTCACCTGCCAGATTCCAGGACTTTATTATTTCGCCTTCCACATGCATGTCAATGGTGCTAATGCACTGGTGGCACTTTACAAAAATAGCGAGGCAGTTTTGTTTTCCTATGATGAATACAACAAAGGCTTCCTGGATCAGATGTCCGGCAGTGCTGTCCTTCTCCTGCACAGTGGTGATAGAGTTTACGTCCAGGTTCCAGATGAGCAGTCCAATGGCATCTATGCTGATGACAATGTCCACTGTTCTTTCTCTGGGTTCTTGATTGCCTCAACGTGATCAAGACGCTACATAAAACCTCAACCTTTTGAAGAAAACTTTTTTTTTCTTAAAAAAGGCCCCTCACAGCCATAAGGCATTCGCTATTTAGGAAAAAGGTAACTACTTATTAAATGCAATACATCAATAGATAGAGTCCCCTGTCTGGATAACAACCAAAGGTCTGTTTATGTGAAAGAGAACAAAAACACTGAATCTACTCACCATAGTGAACAGACTAAAACAAGTCCCTAAGAAAGTGTTGTTTAATTTTGTCTGAAAAAAAAAATCCACCTTGTAAAATGTGCCACACTTGTGTCTACAAACCGATCTGGTGCTGAATCGAGTGGTGCTCTCCAACTGCCTGTAAATTACGCTATGATAATCCTGCGTTAGGTGTGTTTGACTGAATTCCAATTCTGAAGCTCTGTATAACTTCACCACTTCAGAATATATATGACAACAACTTGGCTTTTTATATGAAATTTCTGTTTCTCGAACACTAAATTCTGTGTGTATAAAAAGATATGGATGAAAAACTGGATACATTTATTACGCAACTCTGATACTGCACAGGGTGTCTCATGATCTGCACATCATTGTGACCAACACAAATAAAGTTTTAGAGCCAAAACTCGAGCCTGAGTGTTTTCTTTGGTCTCCAGACTGTTTCTTTCAACATACATGTGACATAAAATTGCTCCATAGAAAAACAGTGTCCTGTGCAGAGGTGGGTAGTAACTCACTGTACTTACTCAATTACATGTAATCATTACAGTGAAATATGGATGGATTCAAAATCAAAATCATAATACAGTATATTAGTAAGAAGTGGAATCTACTTTTTATTCAGTTACACTCATTTTTAGTTAGTAATTCCTTTTTTGTGTCTAATTTCATTGTTTTGCTGTTGACAACATCTGTACTGCTCTGTGATTGGTCACCTCTCTGACTTCAGAGCTTTAGCATTTTATTTTAGACCAACAGAATCTCAAAAAGAGAAGAACAGAGTCGTACAGTCCTGAGTTCCTGTGCTGACAGATAGAGTATTTGAGAAGGCAGTTTTAACTTATCAAGGCTTTATTTTACCCACATATTAATATCTTTATTTGAGGGTGGGTTTAGGCTTCTTTACCCACTGGGACAACCAACTGTCCTTAATGCTTAGGATTTCAACGCTGCTCATATTCTACTGAAACAGCTCTGGTAGAGAAAAGAAAGTGTCCACATACCTCGGAATGCAGATGTGTTGTAATTGTGATCAATGGCAGCAACCATGTCCTTCCAAAAGTCAGACGTAACCTCACTGCCTCGCTGTTAGAAAAAAAACAAGTACACATTCAGCAGCTCACACTGAAGGTCTGCACA
>NW_023494795.1:44997046-45017046 GCF_904425465.1 Colossoma macropomum | reverse complement strand
AAAAACAAGGGGTGAAAATCAGAAATGGGACTGGGCCTTGGTGAAGTGTTGGTTTGTAGATACGCTTCACTGAAATGCCTGTTCATCTTACTGGGTGAAACTAATTTAATTCTCATTTTAAAGGAGGATTAGAACAGTCCACAATAAACACATAACTGGGAGGAGGGGTCTTACCGTAGAACGGTTCCGTCCTCGGCCAGTTTGACCAGGTTCCCCTCCTCCAGGTCCACCACCAGGCCCTTAAAACTGCACACACACAAACCTCTAATGCAGCAGAGCTGAGCGGTTGTGCCGTCTGTATCAGTCACACTGTTCCTGCACAGCGTGTCGCTTATTGATCGATATCTCGATACTGACTTTTACTGATACAGAAGGCTGCAAATTGGCAATCAGAACAGAGTTAATTTACATATGTCAGCCTTAAAGACACAGCAACAAAAACATCCTGTTTAACTGTAAGAGATAAACATCACATAGAAATGAATTATGAATGTTTTTGGTACATAATATCACACAAATGTAATGACTGGAGCTCAGAGGGAAAATACAAATATGAAAATATGAGATATTGGCTTTTTAATTTCTAACAGCTGAAGTAAGCTGAAACCCAGCAGCTCACCAGAAGTCCCAGGCAGCCGGAGTCAGATTCAGCAGGTCTTTATCGTAGCCTTTATGTTCCACCAGATATCGTGCAAAACTCTCATATATGAGCTGCAAATAAACACAAAACTAAGTGGTGTTACTGACAGAAAGACAACAGCTGGCTAAAGCTAAACGCTCAGCACGTAACACAGCGCAGACAACAGCAGCTTACACTTCACTGTTCAGAGACATGCGCAGTTCAAGGGGAACTCCACCAATTTTTCACAATTTCTATATGACTAAGTGGTCCAGGTGTAAACAGAGTGGTTTGGTGTGAAACACTCTGTTCTAGAGAAACTTACCGAGTCAGGATTGTTCACAGTGGTGGTGATAGGAACCAGGCGTCCACCTCTAAAAGCTCCCTCACAGAAAGTTACTACATGAAATGGTTATGAATTTACTGCCTGATGACTGAGACAGTTTTAGATTTTCCACTATTTTCCATCATCAACATTCCATATAAACTCAGAAGACTCATGTAGGTTCACTGGTGGTTTTGGATAGTAAATAAAATGTCTGTATTTGTGATGTAGACAGTGCTACCTCTGGTTTCTGTCACCAAGAAATCAGAGTCTGTAAGATTCTGTACAACGAACCTCACATTAAACCACTCTGAATGACTTTGTTTACATTGCAGTGACAAAATTATAAAATTTGAAAAATCAGTGGAATCCCCCTTTAATGATGATTAACATTAATATCGGCTTCATTAACATGATTACAGGCTGCACATTTAGGTTCTACATGTTTCAGTCATTTCAACAGTGCTCTGTCTCCTGAGGAACCGCCAAACACCTGATTGGTCACAATCTCAGCCCTGATTGGTCAGAAGTTCAGCCCTGATTGATTAGAAGGCTGTCCCTGATTGATAACAATCTCAGCCCTGATTGGCCACAATCTCAGCACGATTGTATCATATATACATCTGGCTGTGCCACATGATACATAAACATGTATAGAAGTTGAGCGTCGATAAACATAACATGCAGCAAAATAAAGAAAAATGCAGATATTTTAGTGCAGCAATCCAGCGTCAATTAAAATGGCATCAAATACGGGTTCTACATCTAAAGATCCGTCCGATGCCGATGTTTCATTTTGTGCCGCCCCCTAGTAAAAGTTAATAATGAGTGTTTCAGGTGTATAAAATCATATAAATGGTTAAAATGGGGGAAAGAACAAAACAGAAGACGGATTGTGAGATAAAGTAGCTGATTTCATTCAGAAAACCAGGTTGAAGTTGGAATTTTCCGTCCCACCTTAAATGCTGCAGCAGTTACATTCTGGCGCCTGGAGCCACACTGTAACTGCTGCAGCATTTAAGGTGGAACGGAAAATTTAAAAAATGGAGGCTGGAGAATAATTAGACAGCATAGTTTTGTACATATAGAGTCTGTAGAGGTTGTGACGTCAGTGGCTGTAGCGCTGTGATGGCTGTGATGGTGTCTGTGATGGTGATGATGGAGCCGCTGTGTCTCCTGCTGATGCGGAGGTGTTCCTCACCCTGCTGGTCTCCTTCAGGTCGTATCTGCAGAGCGTGTGGTCCAGATCGAAGCCGACCACATCGCAGTCCTGCAGGCTGAACGTGCCGGAGGAGCCGCTCGCACTCATGCTGTTCATGTCGCTCCGCCGCCGCAGCGCGCGCACACGCACACTACACCACACGCTCTCTCTCTCTCTCACTGTCACGCTCTCTCGCGCGCTCACGCACCGCTGATTCCCCCGTTCACCGCGCGCGCCGGAGGACACCCCGCTGCGCGCGACTGTTGTCTGTCCGTTTGTTTATATTTATTTATATTTTCTTTATTCGTTCAAAGAAACGAGGACCGTTTTCATTCAAAGTCACTTCCGGGTACCGTAATGACGCGAGTACGGCGGCCGGGCCAGCGCGCTTGACGTCACTCATGCGTAGTCCGTGTGCGTGTGGTTATATGAAGTATAAATGTTTGTATTTAAATATCACACATGTTTGTTTCTGATCTTCAAGGTTTTGTTTGTTTGTTTGTTTCAGATAAAATATTGATTTATTATCATTTTGATCACTAATGTTTCTTTTTTTCCCAGATCATCTCATTTTCACAGCGGCTGATTACAAAAAGTATAATAATAATAATAATAATAATAATAATAAAGTAATCATTACATTGTATGTAATAATAATTATTGTTATTATATTATTGTGATTATTATTGCATTATTATGAAATAATAAATATATGTCTATATTTGTGCTACGTTGTATTTTTGGTATATATTTTATAGTATTTCATATTTATATTTACAAGAATCTTGATATATAATACATTTGTAAAACAATATATATAATTAATTAATATAAGTGATATATTCATGAAGTAATTTATATTATATTATATTATAAATACAATTAAAAATTAAATGACTGTCTCCATTCACTTACATTCACTGTGGACTATTGACATAACTATCTATAGATATTATCTATAGTTATTACCTATTTAGACATTTGTTTATGTTCGAGATATATTACACTATATTACACGGTTGATTTAAATGAAGTACAAGTCGATGTAGCTTTTATACAGCTTAGATAAAAATTATGTGATACACATCAAGTGTAAACTGTTGCAGTAAAAATTAAGGAATCATTATTATTGATGATAATTGGACACGTGACACAGCGTCCATCAAACAGACTGATAATCAAACAGATTGATAATGTAAATAAAATGTTGAATTCAACTTTTTTATCAGACATAAAAGTGAGTAGTTGTGTTATTGATCAGAAACGACTGGCTGCATTCTCTCCCATTCACTGTGGACTCCCTCTAGCGGCCGCTGTAACGTACTGCAAAGGGGATTGGCTGAGAGGAAGTGGGCGGGGCTCCGGCAGCGCAGGTGTCTCAGCAGGTGAGTGAAGAGCTGAAGGACCAGGAAGCGCAGTAGCTTCGAGTCGGAGCAGTAAATCTGTGCAGTGAAGGACTTTGGATCTTCTGCTGAAGAAACGAGCTTCCCTCTCTTCGCTCCGAGTTTCTGGACACTTTGAAGATTCTGACTCTGACTAGTTTTGTCTGCACATTGTGGTTGAATCGATCAGCTTTGAACATTTAAGGCTGTTCCACAGACTCTGAATTATAAGATGCTGTTTGCTGGACTCGGCAGGTGATTAATCAGGAGGTTTTAGGCTGTCGGTGTGTTTGTGTTCTTCAGTATGGAGAGTGTGCGCGAGCGGCTGGTCTCCTGCTGCTTCTCCACTTTTCCATGTCTGCGGAAAAAGGAGTCGGAGCCGTCGGGCGAAGTAATAAAACCAAAACCAGATTCAGGGGGTCTGATCTTCCAGAACCATAACCGCCATCCCCCGTTTACTCCGTCTACCGAGCAGACCCAGCAGACCCAGCATTCCTCGCCGCCTGTGCTTGTGGCGCTGTTTGATTACTCCGCACGCACAGCGGAGGACCTGAGCTTCCACACAGGAGACAAATTTCAGCGGCTGCATGACGACGACATTGACTGGTGGTACGTCAGAGCCCTCAGTGGAGTTTCAGCTAACAAGACAGGCTACATTCCATGTAACTACGTAGCGCAGTTGGAGAGCCTGGACGCAGAACCGTAAGTGTTAAAAAAAACAGTCTTTAGGACTCTTACTCATAGAGGTGCCAGTCTTTAGGACTCTTACTCATAGAGGTGCCAGTCTTTAGGGCTCTTACTTATAGAGGTGCCAGTCTTTAGGGCTCTTACTCATAGAGGTGCCAGTCTTTAGGGCTCTTACTTATAGAGGTGCCAGTCTTTAGGGCTCTTACTCATAGAGGTGCCAGTCTTTAGGACTCTTACTCTTAGAGGTGCCAGTCTTTAGGGCTCTTACTTATAGAGGTGCCAGTCTTTAGGACTCTTACTCATAGAGGTGCCAGTCTTTAGGGCTCTTACTTATAGAGGTGCCAGTCTTTAGGGCTCTTACTCATAGAGGTGCCAGTCTTTAGGACTCTTACTCTTAGAGGTGCCAGTCTTTAGGACTCTTACTCTTAGAGGTGCCAGTCTTTAGGGCTCTTACTCTTAGAGGTGCCAGTCTTTAGGGCTCTTACTCATAGAGGTGCCAGTCTTTAGGACTCTTACTCATATAGGTGCCAGTCTTTAGGGCTCTTACTCATAGAGGTGCCAGTCTTTAGGGCTCTTACTCATAGAGGTGCCAGTCTTTAGGACTCTTACTCATAGAGGTGCCAGTCTTTAGGGCTCTTACTTATAGAGGTGCCAGTCTTTAGGGCTCTTACTCATAGAGGTGCCAGTCTTTAGGACTCTTACTCTTAGAGGTGCCAGTCTTTAGGACTCTTACTCTTAGAGGTGCCAGTCTTTAGGGCTCTTACTCTTAGAGGTGCCAGTCTTTAGGGCTCTTACTCATAGAGGTGCCAGTCTTTAGGACTCTTACTCATATAGGTGCCAGTCTTTAGGGCTCTTACTCATAGAGGTGCCAGTCTTTAGGGCTCTTACTCATAGAGGTGCCAGTCTTTAGGGCTCTTACTCATAGAGGTGCCAGTCTTTAGGGCTCTTACTCATAGAGGTGGCAGTCTTAAGGACTCTTACTCATATAGGTGCCAGTCTTTAGGGCTCTTACTCTTAGAGGTGCCAGCCTTTAGGACTCTTACTCATATAGGTGCCAGTCTTTAGGGCTCTTACTATTAGACGTGCCAGTCTTTAGGGCTCTTACTCATAGAGGTGCCAGTCTTTAGGGCCCTTACTCATAGAGGTGCCAGTCTTTAGGGCTCTTACTCTTAGAGGTGCCAGTTTTTAGGGCTCTTACTCATAGAGGTGCCAGTCTTTAGGGCTCTTACTCATAGAGGTGCCAGTCTTTAGGGCTCTTACTCATAGAGGTGCCAGTCTTTAGGACATTTACACTGGGTAGTGCCAGTCTTTAGGGCTCTTACTCTTAGTGGTACGAATCTTTAGGGCTCTTACTCTTGGTATTGTCAGTCTTTAAAGCTCTAATTCTTGGTAGTGCCAGTCTTTAGGGCTCTTACTCTTGATGGTGCCAGTTTTTAGGGCTCTTACTCTTGGTAGTGCCAATCTTTAGGGCTCTTATTATTAGAGGTACCAGTCTTTAGGGCTCTTATTATTAGAGGTACCAGTCTTTAGGGCTCTTACTTATAGATGTGCCAGTCTTTAGGGCTCTTACTCATAGAGGTGCCAGTCTTTAGGGCTCTTACTCATAGAGGTGGCAGTCTTAAGGACTCTTACTCATATAGGTGCCAGTCTTTAGGGCTCTTACTCTTAGAGGTGCCAGGCTTTAGGACTCTTACTCATATAGGTGCCAGTCTTTAGGGCTCTTACTATTAGACGTGCCAGTCTTTAGGGCTCTTACTCATAGAGGTGCCAGTCTTTAGGGCCCTTACTCATAGAGGTGCCAGTCTTTAGGGCTCTTACTCTTAGAGGTGCCAGTTTTTAGGGCTCTTACTCATAGAGGTGCCAGTCTTTAGGGCTCTTACTCATAGAGGTGCCAGTCTTTAGGGCTCTTACTCATAGAGGTGCCAGTCTTTAGGACATTTACACTGGGTAGTGCCAGTCTTTAGGGCTCTTACTCTTAGTGGTACGAATCTTTAGGGCTCTTACTCTTGGTATTGTCAGTCTTTAAAGCTCTAATTCTTGGTAGTGCCAGTCTTTAGGGCTCTTACTCTTGATGGTGCCAGTTTTTAGGGCTCTTACTCTTGGTAGTGCCAATCTTTAGGGCTCTTATTATTAGAGGTACCAGTCTTTAGGGCTCTTATTATTAGAGGTACCAGTCTTTAGGGCTCTTACTTATAGATGTGCCAGTCTTTAGGGCTCTTACTCATAGAGGTGTTAGTCTCAGAGGCTCTTGCTCTTGGTAGTGCCAATCTTTAGGGCTCTTATTCTTAGAAGTACCAGTCTTTAGGGCTCTTACTTATAGATGTGCCAGTCTTTAGGGCTCCTACTCAAAGAGGTGTTAGTCTCAGGGGCTCTTACTCTTGGTAAAGCCAGTCTTTAGGGTTCTTACTCTTGGTAAAGCCAGTCTTTAGGGCTCTTATTCTTGGTAGTGCCAGTCTTTAAGGTTCTTAATCTTGGTAGTGCCAGTCTTTAGGGCTCTTACACATAAAGGTACCAGTCTTAGGGGCTCTTACTCTTGGTAGTGCCAGTCTTTAGGGCTCTTACACATAAAGGTGCCAGTCTTAGGGGCTCTTACTCTTGGTAGTGCCAGTCTTTAGGGTTCTTATTCTCTGTAATGCCAGTCTTTAGGACTCTTACTCTTGGTATTGTCAGTCTCTAGGGCTCTTACTCTCGGTAGTGCCAGTCATTAGGTCTCTTACTCTTGGTAGAGCCAATGTTTAGGGTTCTTACTCTTAGTAGTGCCCGTCTTTAGGTCTCTTCCTCATAGAGGTGCCAGTCTTTAAGGCTCTTTCTCATATAGGTGCCAATCTTTAAGGCTCTTACTCTTGGTATTGTCAGTCTTTAGGGTTAAAACTATATGTAGTGTCAGGCCAAAATAACAAATTTCACCCATAAGCACAAGACATCTTTTGAAAGTGTCAGGATTTGTAGAATCACCCAGCACTGAAGGAGACACCTTTGTACCTTTTGATCCTGCAAAGTTACAGCAATGAGCCTTTAACCTTTGTTGTCTTCAAACATACCTAATACACCTGAGGTCACCTGATTGTGTCCAACACCGTCCACATTTGTCCAACACTGGACCAGCTGCATTTCTGTGTACAAACTTCACACTTTTGTCTTTTGGATAAACTCTGTCATGCTGTGACTCTTAAGCAGTCCTCTAGCATCACTTTAAAGTTTCAGGGATGCAGTGTGGTGTTTCTTTCCTAATGCTGTTGGTGCTTCCACTCCTGCCATAAGTCAGTAACCTGTTCACAAATTTCTGCTTTTCTATTCTTAAAAATATGAATATATATTTCTGCTTTCAGCTGTTCAGTCAGGTTCTACAGAAAGTTCACGTATAACTCAGACTGAACACCTGTACCTGTATGAGAGGAAAGTTTAGTTGGCAGATACAGCTGGTATTATATAATGTTTTATGATGTTTAATGAGCAGTTGTCCAGGAGTGATGGTGCTGGATGCTGCGCTGTAATGGATGGGTGTGTGTGGGTAATCAATGACTCAGGTAACTGTTCCAGGATAAAGTATTAAAATACTGAAAACAGTAACAGTGCAAAAAGACAATGATCCCAATGTGATGATACAACTGCAATTATGTAGAAATAATAAAATTAATAAATCACTGTGAAATTTCCTGAAGGGTTGTAATTGAAGAGAAATTAAGGTATTCATTATACATCAAAATAAAAATAGTCTGGCAGCACTTCAACACAGAGCAATCCAGATTTATGGTTTTAACCTTTAATTATTTAAAAGTCTTTATCATGTCCTATGAGTAAGAGCCACATGTGGTCTGTAAATGTGAAGTGATATATTTCAGCCAAAGTCCTTTTTTTATTTTCCCCACAGTTAATCAACGATCCCTTCACTATCAGTCAGTTCTGATCGCTCAGTGTGATTGGCTGAGAGACATTCTGTGATTGCCAACGTCTATCGACAACGGCACTCCAACAAAATCTCTCTGCAGGCCCCCTAGTGGCCATTCCACTGGTGGAATTGATCTCACTCGATATTTTATTAATAAAATCAAAGAATATAGTCCATTCAAAAATGCTTAAAATATAAATTGAATGTTCATTTCTAAAATCTAATTTAATAAAACTTAAAATTTAAGGCTGAACTGAAGGAGATGCAAAACAGGCTGAAATTGCATTTTATGGTTACTGTGAAAAGGGGCTATCACTCCGAATTATTCACCTGTAACCTAGCAACAACAACCTGCATTTAAAAATCACAGCCAAAACAAAGTGATGAGTTTATTACAACTACAAAAAAAAAAAAATGCATAATACAAAAAAAGTTTACGTTTACAAGTTCAGCTGTAGGAGTTCAGCTGTAGGAGTTCAGCTGTAGGAGTTCAGCTGTAGGAGTTCAGCTGTAGGAGTTTAGCTGTAGGAGTTTAGCGGTAGCTGTAGGAGTTTAGCGGTAGCTGTAGGAGTTTAGCGGTAGCTGTAGGAGTTTAGCTGTAGGAGTTTAGCGGTAGCTGTAGGAGTTCAGCTGTAGGAGTTCAGCTGTAGGAGTTTAGCTGTAGGAGTTTAGCGGTAGCTGTAGGAGTTTAGCTGTAGGAGTTTAGCAGTAGCTGTAGGAGTTTAGCTGTAGGAGTTTAGCTGTAGCTGTAGGAGTTCAGCTGTAGGAGTTTAGCGGTAGCTGTAGGAGTTCAGCTGTAGGAGTTTAGCGGTAGCTGTAGGAGTTTAGCTGTAGTGTAGGCCTTTAGCTGTAGGCCTTTAACTGTAGGGGTTTAGTTGTAGGGGTTTAGCTGTAACTCTAGGGGTTTAGCTGTAGGAGTGTAGCTGTAGGAGTTTAGTTGTAGTGCAGGAGTTTAGTTGTAGTATAGGCATTTAGCTGTAGGCGTTTAGCTGTAGGGGTTTAGTTGTAGGGGTTTAGCTGTAGCTCTAGGGGTTTAGCTGTAGGAGTGTAGCTGTAGGAGTTTAGTTGTAGCTGTAGGAGTTTAGTTGTAGCTGTAGGAGTTTAGTTGTAGCTGTAGGAGTTTAGCTGTAGGAGTTTAGCTGTAGCTGTAGGAGTTTAGCTGTAGCTGTAGGAGTTTAGCTGTAGGGGTTTAGCTGTAGAGGTTTAGCTGTAGGAGTTTAGCTGTAGGGGTTTAGCTGTAGGAGTTTAGCTGTAGGAGTTTAGCTGTAAGTGTTTAGCTGTAGCTGTAGGCGTTTAGCTGTAGCTGTAGGAGTTTAGCTGTAGCTGTAGGAATTTAGCTGTAGGAGTTTAGCTGTAGGAGTTTAGCTGTAGGAGTTTAGCTGTAGGAGTTTAGCTGTAGCTGTACGAGTTTAGCTGTACGAGTTTAGCTGTACGAGTTTAGCTGTAGGAGTTTAGCTGTAGCTGTAGGAGTTTAGCTGTAGCTGTAGGAATTTAGCTGTAGGAGTTTAGCTGTAGGAGTTTAGCTGTAGGCGTTTAGCTGTAGGAGTTTAGCTGTAGCTGTAGGAATTTAGCTGTAGCTGTAGGAGTTTAGCTGTAGGAGTTTAGCTGTAGGAGTTTAGCTGTAGGAGTTTAGCTGTAGGCGTTTAGCTGTAGGTGTTTAGCTGTAGCTGTAGGAATTTAGCTGTAGCTGTAGGAGTTTAGCTGTAGGAGTTTAGCTGTAGGAGTTTAGCTGTAGGAGTTTAGCTGTAGGCATTTAGCTGTAGGTGTTTAGCTGTAGCTGTAGGTGTTTAGCTGTAGGAGTTTAGCTGTAGCTGTAGGAGTTTAGCTGTAGCTGTAGGAGTTTAGCTGTAGGAGTTTAGCTGTAGTTGTATGAGTTTAGCTGTAGGCGTTTAGCTGTAGGTGTTTAGCTGTAGCTGTAGGAGTTTAGCTGTAGGTGTGTAGCTGTTGGAGTTTAGCTGTAGGAGTTTAGCTGTAGCTGTAGGAGTTTAGCTGTAG
The DNA here is from genome assembly GCF_904425465.1 of Colossoma macropomum. NCBI lineage: Eukaryota > Metazoa > Chordata > Actinopteri > Characiformes > Serrasalmidae > Colossoma > Colossoma macropomum. Next base: position 45,006,948 of record NW_023494795.1, on the reverse strand, counting down.
GAGTTTAGCGGTAGCTGTAGGAGTTTAGCTGTGGGCGTTTAGCTGTAGGCGTTTAGCTGTAAGGGTATAGCTGTAGGAGTTTAGTTGTAGCTGTAGGAGTTTAGCTGTAGGAGTTTAGCTGTAGGAGTTTAGCTGTAGGAGTTTAGCTGTAGGAGTTTAGCTGTAGCTGTAGGCTTTTAGCTGTAGGAGTTTAGCTGTAGGAGTTTAGCTGTAGGGGTTTAGCTGTAGGAGTTTAGCGGTAGCTGTAGGCGTTTAGCTGTAGGCGTTTAGCTGTAGGCGTTTAGCTGTAGGAGTTTAGCGGTAGCTGTAGGCGTTTAGCTGTAGGAGTTTAGCTGTAGGAGTTTAGCTGTAGGAGTTTAGCTGTAGGAGTTTAGCTGTAGGAGTTTAGCGGTAGCTGTAGGCGTTTAGCTGTAGGCGTTTAGCTGTAGGAGTTTAGCGGTAGCTGTAGGCGTTTAGCTGTAGGAGTTTAGCTGTAGGAGTTTAGTGGTAGCTGTAGGCGTTTAGCTGTAGTGTAGGAGTTTAGTTGTAGTATAGGCATTTAGCTGTAGGGGTTTAGCTGTAGGGGTTTAGCTGTAGGGGTTTAGCTGTAGGGGTTTAGCTGTAGGAGTTTAGTTGTAGTGTAGGAGATTAGTTGTAGTGTAGGCATTTAGTTGTAGAAGTTTAGCTGTAGCTGTAGGCGTTTAGCTGTAGAAGTTTAGCTGTAGCTGTAGGCGTTTAGCTGTAGGAGCTTAGCTGTAGGTGTTTAGCTGTAGGAGTTTAGCTGTTGCTGTAGGAGCTTAGCTGTAGGAGCTTAGCTGTAGGTGTTTAGCTGTAGGAGTTTAGCTGTAGGAGTTTAGCTGCAGCTGTAGGCGTTTAGCTGTAGTGTAGGAGTTTAGTTGTAGTGTAGGAGTTTAGTTGTAGCTGTAGGAGTTTAGTTGTAGCTGTAGGAGTTTAGCTGTAGGAGTTTAGCTGTAGGAGTTTAGTTGTAGCTGTAGGAGTTTAGTTGTAGCTGTAGGAGTTTAGCTGTAGGAGTTTAGCTGTAGGAGTTTAGCTGTAGGAGTTTAGTTGTAGCTGTAGGAGTTTAGCTGTAGAAGTTTAGCTGTAGCTGTAGGAGTTCAGCTGTATTTGTAGGAGTTTAGCTGTAGGAGTTTAGCTGTAGAAGTTTAGCTGTAGCTGTAGGAGTTTAGCTGTATTTGTAGGAGTTTAGCTGTAGGAGTTTAGCTGCAGCTGTAGGCATTTAGCTGTAGGAGTTTAGCTGTAGAAGTTTAGCTGTTGATGTAGGAGCTTAGCTGTAGGAGTTTAGCTGTAGGAGTTTAGCTGTAGGAGTTTAGCTGTAGCTGTATGAGTTTAGCTGTAGGCATTTAGCGGTAGGAGTTTAGCTGTAGCTGTAGGCGTTTAGCTGTAGGGGTTTAGCTGTAGCTGTAGGAGTTTAGCTGTAGGAGTTTAGCTGTAGGAGTTTAGCTGTAGGAGTTTAGCTGTAGGAGTTTAGCGGTAGCTGTAGGCGTTTAGCTGTAGTGTAGGAGTTTAGTTGTAATGTAGGAGTTTAGTTGTAGTGTAGGCATTTAGCTGTAGGGGTTTAGCTGTAGGAGTTTAGTTGTAGCTGTAGGAGTTTAGCTGTAGGAGTTTAGCGGTAGCTGTAGGAGTTTAGCTGTAGGAGTTTAGCGGTAGCTGTAGGAGTTTAGCTGTAGTGTGGGAGTTTAGTTGTAGTGTAGGGGTTTAGCTGTAGGAGTTTAGTTGTAGCTCTAGGGGTTTAGCTGTAGGAGTTTAGTTGTAGCTCTAGGGGTTTAGCTGTAGGAGTTTAGTTGTAGTGTAGGAGATTAGTTGTAGTGTAGGCATTTAGCTGTAGGAGTTTAGTTGTAGCTGTAGGAGTTTAGTTGTAGCTGTAGGAGTTTAGCTGTAGGAGTTTAGTTGTAGCTGTAAGAGTTTAGCTGTATTTGTAGGAGTTTAGCTGTAGGAGTTTAGCTGTAGCTGTAGGAGGTTAGTTGTAGGAGTTTAGCTGTAGCTGTAGGAGTTTAGCTGTAGCTGTAGGAGTTTAGCTGTAGGAGTTTAGTTGTAGCTGTAGGAGTTTAGCTGTAGAAGTTTAGCTGTAGCTGTAGGAGTTCAGCTGTATTTGTAGGAGTTTAGCTGTAGGAGTTTAGCTGTAGGAGTTTAGCTGTAGAAGTTTAGCTGTAGCTGTAGGAGTTTAGTTGTAGAAGTTTAGCTGTAGCTGTAGGAGTTTAGCTGTAGCTGTAGGAGTTTAGCTGTAGGAGTTTAGTTGTAGCTGTAGGAGTTTAGCTGTAGAAGTTTAGCTGTAGCTGTAGGAGTTCAGCTGTATTTGTAGGAGTTTAGCTGTAGGAGTTTAGCTGTAGAAGTTTAGCTGTAGCTGTAGAAGTTTAGCTGTTGATGTAGGAGCTTAGCTGTAGGAGTTTAGCTGTAGGAGTTTAGCTGTAGCTGTAGGCGTTTAGCTGTAGGGGTTTAGCTGTAGCTGTAGGAGTTTAGCTGTAGCTGTAGGAGTTTAGCTGTAGGAGTTTAGCTGTAGGAGTTTAGCTGTAGGAGTTTAGCTGTAGGAGTTTAGCGGTAGCTGTAGGCGTTTAGCTGTAGTGTAGGAGTTTAGTTGTAATGTAGGAGTTTAGTTGTAGTGTAGGCATTTAGCTGTAGGGGTTTAGCTGTAAGGGTTTAGCTGTAGGAGTTTAGTTGTAATGTAGGAGTTTAGTTGTAGTGTAGGCATTTAGCTGTAGGGGTTTAGCTGTAAGGGTTTAGCTGTAGGAGTTTAGTTGTAGCTGTAGGAGTTTAGCTGTAGGAGTTTAGCGGTAGCTGTAGGAGTTTAGCTGTAGGAGTTTAGCGGTAGCTGTAGGAGTTTAGCTGTAGTGTAGGAGTTTCGTTGTAGTGTAGGGGTTTAGCTGTAGGAGTTTAGTTGTAGCTCTAGGGGTTTAGCTGTAGGAGTTTAGTTGTAGTGTAGGAGATTAGTTGTAGTGTAGGCATTTAGCTGTAGGAGTTTAGTTGTAGCTGTAGGAGTTTAGTTGTAGCTGTAGGAGTTTAGCTGTAGGAGTTTAGCTGTAGGAGTTTAGCTGTAGGAGTTTAGTTGTAGCTGTAAGAGTTTAGCTGTATTTGTAGGAGTTTAGCTGTAGGAGTTTAGCTGCAGCTGTAGGAGTTTAGCTGTAGGAGTTTAGCTGTAGGAGTTTAGCTGTAGGAGTTTAGCTGTAGGAATTTAGCTGCAGCTGTAGGTGTTTAGCTGTAGCTGTAGGAGTTTAGCTGTAGGAGTTTAGCTGTAGGAATTTAGCTGTAGCTGTAGGAGTTTAGCTGTAGGAGTTTAGCTGTAGGAATTTAGCTGTAGCTGTAGGAGTTTAGTTGTAATCTAGGAGTTTAGTTGTAGTGTAGGCATTTAGCTGTAGGGGTTTAGCTGTAAGGGTTTAGCTGTAGGAGTTTAGTTGTAGTGTAGGCATTTAGCTGTAAGGGTTTAGCTGTAGGAGTTTAGCTGTAGGAGTTTAGCTGTAGGAGTTTAGCTGTAGGAGTTTAGCTGTAGGAATTTAGCTGCAGCTGTAGGTGTTTAGCTGTAGCTGTAGGAGTTTAGCTGTAGGAGTTTAGCTGTAGGAATTTAGCTGTAGCTGTAGGAGTTTAGCTGTAGGAGTTTAGCTGTAGGAGTTTAGCGGTAGCTGTAGGAGTTTAGCTGTAGGCGTTTAGCTGTAGTGTAGGAGTTTAGTTGTAGTGTAGGGGTTTAGCTGTAGGAGTTTAGTTGTAGCTCTAGGGGTTTAGCTGTAGGAGTTTAGTTGTAGTGTAGGAGATTAGTTGTAGTGTAGGCATTTAGCTGTAGGGGTTTAGTTGTAGCTGTAGGAGTTTAGCTGTAGGAGTTTAGCTGTAGGAATTTAGCTGTAGCTGTAGGAGTTTAGCTGTAGGAGTTTAGCTGTAGGAATTTAGCTGTAGCTGTAGGAGTTTAGTTGTAATCTAGGAGTTTAGTTGTAGTGTAGGCATTTAGCTGTAGGGGTTTAGCTGTAAGGGTTTAGCTGTAGGAGTTTAGTTGTAGTGTAGGCATTTAGCTGTAAGGGTTTAGCTGTAGGAGTTTAGCTGTAGGAGTTTAGCTGTAGGAGTTTAGCTGTAGGAATTTAGCTGCAGCTGTAGGTGTTTAGCTGTAGCTGTAGGAGTTTAGCTGTAGGAGTTTAGCTGTAGGAATTTAGCTGTAGCTGTAGGAGTTTAGCTGTAGGAGTTTAGCTGTAGGAGTTTAGCGGTAGCTGTAGGAGTTTAGCTGTAGGCGTTTAGCTGTAGTGTAGGAGTTTAGTTGTAGTGTAGGGGTTTAGCTGTAGGAGTTTAGTTGTAGCTCTAGGGGTTTAGCTGTAGGAGTTTAGTTGTAGTGTAGGAGATTAGTTGTAGTGTAGGCATTTAGCTGTAGGGGTTTAGTTGTAGCTGTAGGAGTTTAGTTGTAGCTGTAGGAGTTTAGCTGTAGGAGTTTAGCTGTAGGAGTTTAGCTGTAGGAGTTTAGTTGTAGCTGTAAGAGTTTAGCTGTATTTGTAGGAGTTTAGCTGTAGGAGTTTAGCTGTAGAAGTTTAGCTGTAGCTGTAGGAGTTTAGCTGTATTTGTAGGAGTTTAGCTGTAGGAGTTTAGCTGTAGCTGTTGCTGTAGGAGCTTAGCTGTAGAAGCTTAGCTGCAGCTGTAGGAGCTTAGCTGCAGCTGTAGGAGGTTAGTTGTAGAAGTTTAGCTGTAGCTGTAGGAGTTTAGCTGTATTTGTAGGAGTTTAGCTGTAGGAGTTTAGCTGTAGCTGTAGGAGGTTAGTTGTAGAAGTTTAGCTGTAGCTGTAGGAGTTTAGCTGTATTTGTAGGAGTTTAGCTGCAGCTGTTTAGCTGCAGCTGTTTAGCTGTTGCTGTAGGAGCTTAGCTGTAGGAGTTTAGCTGCAGCTGTAGGAGTTTAGCTGTAGGAGTTTAGCTGTAGGAATTTAGCTGCAGCTGTAGGTGTTTAGCTGTAGCTGTAGGAGTTTAGCTGTAGGAGTTTAGCTGTAGCTGTAGGAGTTTAGCTGTAGCTGTAGGCGTTTAGCTGTAGCTGTAGGCGTTTAGCTGTAGGAATTTAGCTGTAGCTGTAGGAGTTTAGCTGTAGGAGTTTAGCTGTAGGAGTTTAGCTGTAGGAGTTTAGCTGTAGGAGTTTAGCTTTAGCTGTAGGAGTTTAGCTTTAGCTGTAGGAGTTTAGCTGTAGGAGTTTAGCTTTAGCTGTAGGAGTTTAGCTGTAGTGTTTTGAAGGAAAGGGAAACACTCTGCGGTATGTCTGTTTGCTGTAAATGTGTGTAATGTGAGCTGGTAATTTCCCACCCACTGGATTGTCACTGTACAGCTGTCTATAAGGCATGTCACCTTTGAGTTATTTGAGCATTATGGAATGGAGAGGTTCCCGCCCAGTTTTAGATTCTCACTTTAGATAAGAAATCTAAACAGCTCAGAGATGAACAGCTCTGATAATCACTTTTTCAGAGAATTATCCAATTTAATATCCCTTCATATTACATAACATTCATACTGAAACTTCACATATGCTTATTTATTAAACCAGTGTTTCGTATATTTGTAGTGTATTTCTGTGTGTGTGTGTGTGTGTGTGTGTGTGTGTGTGTGTGTGTGTGTGTGTATATATATGTATATGTACACACACACACGGTGGAGTCCAAAAATCTGAGACCACATTGAAAATCTGGAACTGTTTTCATTTGAATAAACACCAGAAATGTTGAAAATTTTGAAGAATTTAAAACATTAAAAGTTATGAGAAGTAAAATGTAGAAATATTGTTTCTGATTCAGTATTTAAACTGAAGTGAGTGTGTGAAGCTGATCATGTTGAGTGTTTGTAGTAAAAGCTCAGAGTGTGTTTAGTCTGATCTCTTCCACTGACGCTCATGTTCAGACTCTCAGCTGGATCTGATCTGCTGATCAAACACTTGTACACTAACTTACAGAGCCCATGCAGCCTGAGTGCTCACTGTCATTAAAGAGAGATACTGAGAAACTCAAACTGAAATTAGAAAAGAAGGCAGAATTGAAGCTTTTTCACCGGCGTGCTCTGAACCCACTGTCACTCTCTGTACGTCATCCTCTCTGATGATGATCTCGTCACAAGCAGTTCAGTGTACGAATCTCCTCAGCGGCTTGTGTGATACATAAACACACACACACACACATACACACACACACACACACACACTCTGAGGACTGAAGTAAAGAATGTGCTGAGGGGCGGAGTCAGCATGTTGTTCCACATTCCAGCATCTCACAGCTCAGATACAAAACACCAGTAGTGTGTGTGTGTGTGTGTATACTTGTCTTGCTATGCTTTCAAGAACCTCACATCCTCACAATGATAGGACAACAAGATTGTTTGGCACAGCTGAGGACATTTTGCTGTTGTTTTTACCACAAATGACATATTTTTGTAAAAAAAACTATGAGTTTTGGAAACTGAGATTAAGATTAGCATAAATGTGAAGTTTAGGTGTAGCGTTACTTCGTGCTTGTGTGTGTGTAAAGTTGATGAATAACTCACAGAGAATCAGGAAGTAATTCAGACTGTGTTAATCATTGATCAGCTTCAGCCTCCATCAGTAATAAATCAACAGAAACCAGCAGAGTCCGTTTACCGTAAACTACAATAACCACCTCAATAAGATGCTTATCTAGAACACGCCTCAAGGACAGCAGGTTAAAGGTCAGCAGTCACAGGCAGGAGGGGGATGTTACTGATTCTCCTCACTGTAAGACACATCACTGATGCATTGTGGGCCGTTGGTGTGTGCTGTTGGGAACGTTAGTTTTCCATGTGGAGGTAATGTAATCTGTAATCCTCTGTTTATGACAGATTCACAGGAGAAGAAATCTTGGTATAAATTAAAGAGATGGGAGGGGCTTGATTTACATATCGTCGCCACATCTGTTCCACCCACCACATGTTAATCTGCTCATGAGTACAAAACAGATCCAGGATGTCCTGGAATATTCACAAACATGGGAATCTGCATGGATTAATGTAACCTGGGGTTGTTTTGTTTGTTTTAGGATGTGGGATTAATATAACCTGGGTTTTTTAGAACATGAGATTAATATAACCTACAGAATCTGTATAGATTTTTTTTAATTTACTTTATTTACTATACAACAACATAAATAACCCCGGGTTATATTAATCCCACATTTAAAAAACAAGCAAAATAACACAGGATTAATAAAATCTGGGGTTATTTTATTTGTTTTAAAGTATGGGATTAGTATAACCTGGTTATTTATTTTGGGGTTATTTTGTTTTGTTGTATAGTAGGTACAGCTGCTAGAATGTTCACAGATTCTGTAGTCTGTAAAATTTACGGACACGGCAGATTCAGACGAGATTAAAATCCCTGAGAAATTCTGGGTGTAATTACATTACACTTCCAATCTAAAACGAATCCAATCTCATTAAACCGCATCATCAAATCTATCAGAGGTTACTGAGCTACTGAACACACTTTGAGACAGATTTGTGATGATATACACTCATGGTCCTTCAAGGGTTCTTTAGTAAAGATATTGGTACTATATAGAACCATCAACACACAAAGAACCATTTGCATGATTAAACGGTTTTTTGCATGGTAAAATTGCTCTTCAGATTGATTGAGAATGTGGGGTATATGGTTCTATATAGAACCTGTTTGAAAAGGGTTCTATATAACACCAAAAAGGGTTCTTCTACTGTTACAATCTTGACATTGTAACAGCAGCAGAACCCTTTTTGGTGCTATATAGAACCATTTACAACACATTCTTTATCAGTCATACAGAGAACCACTTATGCATGCAAATGGTTCTTTGAGTGTTCATGGTTCTATACAGAACCACTGTCTTTACTAAAGAAGCCTTTTGTAAAAGTGCAGTTAGCACTGTGCTAATTAGTGGGGTATAAGCCTCTATTACTGGTAAGCTGAGTTAAAGAGCTGTATTTTCAGATGTTTATTAAAAGCAGTGGTGGGCAGTAATGAAGTAAATGTAATTCGTTTTTGTACTTAAGTAGTTTTTTGTGTATCTGTACTTTACTGAAGTGTTTACATTTTGGGTGACTTTTTACTTTCACTCCTCTACATTTCAAAGTCAAATATCTCACTTTTTACTCCACTACATTATGGGAAATCTGTCGTTCCTTTTGGTTTATGTGTGAATAAAAACGTAACAGGTCAAAACGAAAGAAGCGCAAAGCAAGAACACCAATCAGGGCACAGCGCTCACTTTGTTTTGAGTTTGTCTTGACCTGTTGGTCATACTGACCCAATGCAAGCACACGGTTCAACGTCAGTGCAGCAGTGTACAGGTTTGGAAGTGCCTATTCCAACATAAATGATGAACTAACCTAACTTTGTGTAAATAGACCACAATATAGAAATATGTACACATATGCAGTTGTGACTGTCATGGTTCTTTTTTCTGAATTTATACAAACACTATTTCGTTTTATAGTAAATTAGTTTTGGCTAGTTTGTGTTTATGAACAGAGACCTACAGATGCAGTTTAGTAAAGGAAACTCATTTGTGAACCTGAGTTTAAAGTTTTTATAAAACATAAACTTGTAACTAAGTTCAAATAAATCTTAAACTGAAACTTTGCTTGTTCACAAAAGGTTATTTCAGAGCCACTCAGTTCTACCTAATGGAAACTGTTTGCCTTCAGTGTTTTGTGCTTTTGATAATTTTAATAGACATCAGCGTCACTAATTAATGACATTCTATTAAAAGATTGGTATTACAAGAGTGGAGTATTTTCACTTAAAATTAGTTGATTAAATAGAGCCATAATTAATCTTTTAGTACTTTCACTTTCAATACTTAAGTACATATGAAGGCAAATACTTCTGTACTTTTACTCAAGTGGTGGTCTAAAGGGAGAAGTTCTACTTTTACTGGAGTAATATTTGACCTTGGGTATCTCTGCTTTAACTCAAGTACATGGTTTGTGTACTTCGTCCAGCACTGACTAAAAGTGAGCTCTGAGCTCGACTGTCTAATAAAAGCTGAACTGAGCTCCACAGTTTAGAAGCAGAATAACTGAAAGAGTCTCTCCACGTTTTCTGTGTTTTACTGAAGGAGTTCAGAAGGTCAGAATCTGCAGATCTAAGATCATAAACAGACCGACGTTAGCCTCGTGGCTAGTAATGAAAAAGCAAACTTCAGATACTGAACACATCTCAGCTGTTTGGGGTAAACTGGACATTTTTATTTGTAAATTAGATTCTTTGCTGAACTTTCGTTTTAATGAAGATAAAAGGTGTTTGAGTGACAGACAGACGGAGTGCTGTTATCTATTTATGGTATGTAAGTAATATTTATGGCATGTATGCAGTGTCTCTGTAGAACATTACGTCAGGATCAGCAGAGGAGGCGGAGTGCAGTGAGGTTCCTGTTATTCTGGTGTTGAGAAGCTGAGTGTGAGATGGTTGTGATAAGCGTCAGGTTCTGTGTTTTCTGTAACTCTGATCTGGAATGTGTGTCTGAACTTCTCACACTCAGTTAGACGTTCTTTCAGATTCACCAGTGAAATGTGTGATTCTCACAGTTCCTTTTCAATGCAGTGAGAATAAATTACAGTGTGACCAATATATCGGTTGGACAGTAATATCAGCAGAAACTGATAACCTGTGGATTTATTGATATCTGACAATTATCATCAAGAACTCACCAATTTATTCATATCATTTGTATATATGTAACACTTCTGAAAACCACTGTCTGTGAACACAGCTTGTCGCTGCATCCACAAATGCAAGTTAAGACTCTGTCATGCAACGAAGAAACCAAATATAAACAGGATCCAGAAACGCCGCCGCCTTCTCTGGGCCCGAGCTCATTGAAGTTGTAGACGGTGTTTATATACTGGCCCCCTCCTCTCTGTAGATGGTGTTTATATACTGAGCACTCCTCTCTGTAGATGGTGTTTATATACTGACCCCCT
>NW_023494795.1:44989546-44994546 GCF_904425465.1 Colossoma macropomum | reverse complement strand
TTCTCAACTATTGAACTTCTGACCACTGCTAACTTCTCAAACACTGACCGATACTGGCTAGTTAACTACTGAACTATTGACCACTGTTAACTTCTCAACCACTGACCACTACTGATTGACTCAACTACTGAACAGTACTGATGACTGAGCTATTAACCAGAACTAACTGCTAATGAGCACAGAACTACTGACCACTACTGACTTAACTACTGACCACCACCATTGACTACTCAACTACTGACCACTACCACTGACTTATCAACTATTGATCACTACTGACCACTACTGATTTCTCAACTACTGTAAAATAAGACTTTTGTTGTGTGTGTGTGTGTGTGTGTGTGTGTGTGTGTGTGTGTGTGTGTGTGTGTGTGTGTGTGTGTTTTGTGTTTGCTAGGCTGAAGCTCCACAGACTTATGGTCTGTCCTACAACACGGTGGATCAGTGGGAGATCCCCCGCAGCTCTATCCAGCTGCTGCAAAAACTCGGTGCTGGACAGTTCGGAGAGGTTTATGAGGGAGTGTGGAATCGCACGACTTCAGTCGCTGTGAAAACTCTCAAACCAGGTAAACACACTCTCACACACAGTGATGCCACAGGCAGAACATCTCTTAAAAGGCCCTTAAACAGAGCAGGTGTTGATGTGTGTGTTCTGCTGGCTCTTCAGGCAGTATGGATGCCGAGGACTTCCTGCGTGAAGCTCAGATCATGAAGAAGCTCCGACACCCCAAACTGATCCAGCTGTATGCAGTGTGCACTGTGGGGGAGCCCATCTACATCATCACTGAGTTAATGAGCAACGGCAGCCTGCTGGAGTACCTGCAGAGTGAGATATACAAACACCCAATTGCATTTACAGATACATGCATTTATGCACATCCAGATCAGCACGTTCCAGGACTGGAATTCAGTGTTTACTTAGGACTTCTGGAACTGATCTTTAAACCTCCAAGCACTGCCCCTCATGTAACTGTCATAATGGGTGTAGCAGGCCGTCCTCACACTGCCTGAATAAAGTTTACTGTCCTCATACATGTCCCCTCAAAGGTCCGACGTTATCTTTAAGGTTTTAAAAGTGAACTAAATTCACTTTCCAAGAGGGTAGTTTTTGAAAGGGGAGGGGAACATTGGTACATTTTAATAACAAATCTATTTTAGTAAATGTAGCACACCATGTGCCACCCTGGGAGAAGAAGAACACGATGCAGTGTTGACAACGGCAGCATACATTTCCTTCTATTTTCCACACAGAACATGAACAAACAAATCCAAAACACACCACTTCAATCCTTTTTCCTCTCTCCTCACTCTTCCCTCTCCACTCCCTTTAAAGGTGCTCACGCTGCCGAAGCCAAACCAGAGTCAGCTGTTTCTCATTAAGGGCAGCATGAGGACCTGAGCCAAGAGAGAAAGAGAGAGCTCATTGCTCCGCCTCCCCGTCACTGCCCTGCAGTTTGGCCACCGGGTTCAAACGTCAGGTGTAATACTGCGGCCTCACTGCGGAACGAAAGGCGTTGCTCAGGAGGCAGGGCTCAGGACTTTGGCACTGACCTCAAAGCTCTTGTGGCTGTCATTGTTCTCTCATCCTCTCTCATGGCTGATGTCAGCTCACAGGATTTGGGCACCACTTTCCTACTACCTCTCATGGCTGTCTTCGGTGCCCAGGGATCGGACACCCAGCACAGTAGAAAAATAAAACTGAAAAGCAGACAAAACTCTGCGGGAAGCCAAACCTGAAGTACATTCACATTAATATATGTTGAAGTTTTTAAGGTTGGATTACACCTCAGTTTTGGGCGTTCTCCAATGTTGCTCATTGATCTTTGAAGAAGGGTGACTTAATGATGCTCTGTTTTCTCTGTCCACGGTGATCTGCAATTGTCTGAACTGGCTGAAGTCGTTGTCCTGCGTTTTCTCCACAGCTAAGCTGGGTGGTCCCTAGATAGAGTGATGACGCAGTAGTGAAGGGGAGTATCCCAGATGACCAATCCTTCATCATCAATACAAAAAGCATGGAAACTGACTTTTGTCCTCTGCCTGCACATTACTTTTTTCTGTTAGCCTGAAGGCCACTGCCCACCAGACGCACCATGTTGCATTGCGTAGTGTCCAAAAATTTTAATGGAGGTACACACGGCACTGGTGCATTGATGCATGCCGGCATTCCAGCGTGACTCGCAGCACGCCACATAGCATTTTGCCATTACTACATTAATTTAAAGCCTTATCGAGGCCACAGAAAGCCACAGTGGATCACATGTGGCTTGAAATTTACACAGAGGAAGACAGATGCTAATGGTGAGTTAGCTCAGCTAAAGTTACTAGCCTAGCCTTTTTCAGCTCGTATCATTCAGCTCTAAAATAGTCAGTCTGTGTAGGGGCTGTAAACTGAGGCCAAGTGTGATGAGATGCTGGAGTGGAGTGTAAAAGTGAATTTGAACCTGGCGTTTATTGGCTCTCCCTGCTGGCATTCTGCTGTCATGCTGTGCTGCAGGCTGTGTCCGGTGGGCAGTGGCCTTTAGTCTTACTAATATAGCCCCCAATGCTAGGATCTCTCTATAAAAAGACCCATCGACCTGGGCCAGGTGGATCTAGATTTCAGACTGTAATTCCACTTAAGAGAGTGCTGGAAGAATGGATTACCATTACATCAAACAATCCTTCATGTTATCTCAAAACTTTTTCCTTCAGGTGTAACCATGGAGGTTACCCACTCTGGATTTTCATCAGAATGGCCAATTTCTAATTTTATTTCTTTCATCTGGATTATGACAGGTTTTCCCTGCAGCTGCTGTCTAAACTTCTGTGTCAGGGACAAAAACTGAATTTTTTTCAAATGTGGGGGAGGAGAGCATATACTGGATTTTATAGAAGAAATAGCTGTTTGGGAGAAACTCCTCATTCCTTTGACTTTTAGCTGAACTTTTTGCTTCAAATATTTCTTTCTTTATTTCTCTCTCTCTCCTGCAGAAGACAGAGGAGCTGCTTTACGTCTTTCTGATCAGATAGAGATGGCGGCTCAGGTTGCAGCAGGTATGGCGTACCTGGAGCTGCAGAACTACATCCACAGAGACCTGGCAGCCCGGAATGTTCTGGTGGGGGAAAACAACGTGTGCAAAGTGGCAGATTTTGGTCTGGCCAGAGTGTTTATGGTAAGAAACAACACAAACCACATGTTCACACCTCAGATCACTCTGATCATTCTGCTGATCCACATGGAGGTCAGTGACTCTCCCTCAGTTCAGCTCAGTGTGAGCTGTTTTATTGGTCTGATTAATAATGTGTTACAAAAGATCAGATTGGGAAAAATAAAATAAATTATTGACCCTTTGAGTTTATTTAAAAAACCATAGCAGCTTTTCAACTGTAAGAAAGTAAATGGTAATAATAAATTATAATAAATAAACATTTTGTTTCTCTGTCAGAAAGAAAATGATAGCATTGATGATGGAGATGAGGAGAACGTGTACCAAGCGAGAGAGGGCACTAAATTCCCGGTGAAGTGGACGGCTCCCGAGGCCATTCATGACAATAAATTCAGTATCAAATCTGATGTCTGGTCATTCGGCATCCTGCTGTACGAGATCATGACCTTCGGACAGATGCCTTACCCAAGTACGATCACACACACATACACACACCAGCACAGCAGTGGACTCCAACTCTGGTCCTGGAGATCTACATTCCTGCAGAGTTTAATTTCCAAACTGTATCCATTAAGCTGCCCCACCCCGTACTTAACTCCAGCTAATCAGGGACTTGGGAAGAGGCAGCAGATTGTAGATGGAACTAGACTCTGCAGTAAGGTAGATCACCAGGACCAGGGCTGGAGACCACTGACCTACACACAGACACACTACATACACAAAGACACCCTACACACACACACACACACACACACACACACACAGACACACACACACACACACACTATATACTCACTGTATCTCTTTCTCTCTCTCAGCTCTCACTAATTCCCAGGTTGTGCAGAAGCTGCGTAGCAGCTATCGAATGTTGTGTCCATCAAACTGTCCAAAGGTTCTGTATGACATAATGATGGACTGCTGGAAGGACACGCCCGCTGACCGGCCCACCTTCGAAACACTGCAGTGGAAACTCGAGGACTTCTTTGACCTGGATGTCAGCTCCTATGATGACGCAAACCGCTACTGACCAACTGCTCCACCGACATTGGTTCCCACACCAATGGCTACCCTGGCAACATCTCCCATGGCAACAGTCCATGAGCAACAGCCCCCTTGGCAACAGTTGCCCCACCAACATCTCCCATGGCAACAGTCCATGAGCAACAGCCCCCTTGGCAACAGTTACCCAAGCAACAGCATCCATAGCTATGGCTCAATGGTGAAGGCCCAACATCAACAGCCCCCTTGGCTAACCTGACGACAGCCCCTCAGCACTGATGCCATTCTTGTTTTTTTTATTCTGGCAGAGTTTAAATCTAAATATACTTTAAAAGTATAATCAAATATCCAAAGACACCTTAAATCCACAACTACACATGCCAGGTGTGATAATGCTGACCTGCTCTCTGCTTCAGGGCTGTTTTGCACCTTGTCAAATTGTCCTCACTGTTTCCTCTTGGAGAAATACCCAACTCCATCTTAAGGGCTCTCATCCTAAATGCAGTGCCATCACTGCTCAGCTGAAGTTTAGAGGGGTGAGGGATCAAGTTAAACATAAATCTAGATTTCTGAAACATAATTTACCCAGAAATCATTGTGATCTGACACAATTTCCTGTTCAAAGCTGGAACAATGGCACACAAAGCTGTTCATACCAGAGCAGTATGTAGTAAACTAGCTGTAATATGTGACTGTTGATTTATCTTCTTTACTTTCTCTGCTAGCTTGCTAGTTAGCAAGCTAAATGCTACACAGCCTTCAACAACAAAAGAGAAGCTCCACTGTTTCATCTTAAACCCTGAAGATCCAGATAGAATAATTATACTGAAAATGAATGTATGTTTGCTCTTTAAA